>NC_091221.1:10286973-10336973 GCF_040958095.1 Procambarus clarkii
GTAGACCAGTGGTGGGGTGGCACTGGGTGTGTTGATCTTGTCCAGGGGTGTGGACCAGTGGTGGGGTGGTACTGGGTGTGTTGACCTTGCACAGGGGTGTGGACCAGTGGTGGGGTGGCACTGGGTGTGTTGACCTTGTACAGGGGTGTGGACCAGTGGCGGGGTGGCACTGGATGTGTTGACCTTGTACAGGGGTGTGGACCAGTGGTGGGGTGGCACTGGGTGTGTTGACCTTGTACAGGGGTGTGGACCAGTGGCGGGGTGGCACTGGGTGTGTTGACCTTGTACAGGGGTGTGGACCAGTGGTGGGGTGGCACTGGGCTAGCTGCCCCCGTCCCGGGCAGTGGAGCAACATGCGGGCTAACCACAGTCTTGTTATTCAATTGTTCACCAAGAAAGTGTGTGATGGCACAGGATGGATCGACAGTGCCAAGCGTATAGGGATGGCACCCTCTGCTCCAGCAGGCTCATACCTCTTGTATATCTTCTACATCTTTCCTCATATCTCTTTTTCATTCTCCTTTCCCTTCTCTTGTTCCGTCTCCACCTCCCCTCCCCTGTCACGGGCTGCTTCCTGGGGGGTTGGAGGCCTGGTCGAGGACCGGGCCGCGGGGACACTAAAGCCCCGAAATCATCTCAAAACGATAACCTTCCTCGTCGTTATCTCTGCTACGGTGATGATCTTGGGGGGGTGGGGATGCTATAGGATGGGTAGGAGATCAAAATGCATTTGTTTACAACAAATCACAACTGATTTGGGGGTTGGGGCGCGCTCTCTGCTTCAGCAGCAGCAGCAGCAGCAACAGCAACAGCAGCAGCAGCAACAGCAACAGTAGCAGCAGCAGCAACAGCAACAGCAGCAGCAGCAGCAGCAGGAAGAGGAGGATGGGGGAGGGTGCAGATGTACTGCCAGCAGCGATATTGGTGTGTTGAGAGAGGGGGCGACGTATCAAAATATTAGAAGTGCTGGTTCACGGAATCAAGTGACAGGTGTCGATCTGATGATGGATGTACCGCCCTCCTGTCACCTCTCAAATATCGCTTCATTAACACTTTGTTGAAGGTACTTCGAACTGTTAACACAACTTTTACCTCGGGGTCTTGGAGCTTAACTCACGGTACGGCCGTTCACTCAACCCTCAAGTGTACCCCTGTACCGTTTTGGCGATCAAACCGCTACATTGTTGCCGCGGCTGGCACTAGACTTGAGCCATGAGGCACAAGTTACCCGAGACGTGGTCTTGGGGGGGGGGAATCCTGTTGAAGAAGACGCCCCTGTGTGTGTGTGTGTGGTCCATTGAGATGTGTATCGGAGACGGGACGTGACACGCGGGGTCTCATAAGGAAGCAGCAGCGTGGAGCGGAGGTCTTCACTACCCTCCCTCGCCAAACTCTGACCTTGCCAAGTAATGTTTAGAGCTGTTGACACTAAACATTACTGTTGCTCTCTCATCATCAGAGCAGACTCAAGTCCTCACTACACTAGCACGGAGCGTGACGCTAGCTCTCTCTAGTCACGGTCAAGTTCATGGATAAATTTGTTTAAATTTTGCCCCGAGGGGCGAGTTTATTGGGCAGCGCCACTCATCCTGTGAGTGGACACACCGCCATAGTGACAGTATTGGGCAGCGCCACTCATCCTGTGAGTGGACACACCGCCATAGTGACAGTATTGGGCAGCGTCACTCATCCTGTGAGTGGACACACCGCCATAGTGACAGTATTGGGCAGTGCCACTCATCCTGTGAGTGGACACACCGCCATAGTGACAGTATTGGGCAGCACCACTCATCCTGTGAGTGGACACACCGCCATAGTGACAGTATTGGGCAGCACCACTCATCCTGTGAGTGGACATACCGCCATAGTGACAGTATTGGGCAGCGCCACTCATCCTGTGAGTGGACACACCGCCATAGTGACAGTATTGGGCAGCGTCACTCATCCTGTGAGTGGACACACCGCCATAGCAGCATGTACAACACTCCCCAATAGGAAGAAAGCCAGCTGGGTTGTTCATCCTGTCACTTGTACCCAGACACAGCTGGGACTTGCTTAACTGTCTCAAGTGAACAGCTCCTCATGGATAAGTTCATCTCTTCACATTTTTGCTCAGAAGGACGAGTTACTCTGGCAGCGTCACTCGTGCTGTGTGCCCCATATTGACAGTATTGATCGAACAACGTCACTCAAAATGTGAACATTCCGCCATAGCGGCATGTTGAACACGTCCAGATATGAAGACAACTAACTGGGTTGTTCACTTATACCCAGCTGAGACTTACTTAACTGTGTCAGGTTTCATAGATTACAGCGATGTATGCTTACTGTATCTCGAACACACACTCTTCATAACCACATAAATATTTCTTTATATATTCAGACTTTCAGCGCCGAGGAGATGGGGGGGGACCTGCTGCATGGGTAACAGCTTCTCTCCCCGAATCAACCTACCCTGGCTTTGCGCCTTGGAGAGGCCACTCCAGACCAGGGGCCAGATTCACGAAAGCACTTACGCAAACACTTACGAACCTGTACATCTTTTCTCAATCTTTTGCGGCTTTGTTTCCAATTATTAAACAGTTAATGAGCTCGGAAGCACAAGGAGGCTGTTTATAACAATATCAACAGTTGATTGGCAAGTTTTCATGCTTGTAAACTGTTTAATAAATGTAACCAAAGCCGTCAAAGATTGAGGAAAGATGTACACGGTCGTAAATGCTTTCGTGAATCTGGCCCCAGGCCGACACCAGAGCTTAACTCCATAGTCTCCTGAGACTGATGGATGCCCACTATTCAGCTCGGAACATTGCCAATGCAAAAATAATTTTCTCGAATAATTTTTAATATGAAAAAACAATAAATATTAGGCTTTCACCAGACAATTTGAGTCAGTAACTTGAGGGGCAAAGTAACTGATCATTGGGTTGTTAAAGTTTGTAAACTTAATTACAGTCGTCGCTAGATTATACTTTTATGTTGATGTCGGCTTTTGTTGTTTATGTGATTCTACTGAACTTACCGAACTTAAACAAAAAGTTTAAATGAACTATTACACAGAACAGATTTCACTTGCATTAGGATACCACCAGCGCCAGCAGCAGCAGCACCACCACCACCACCACCACCACCACCACCACCACCACCACCACCACCACCACCACCACCACAACCACCACCACAACCACCACCACAACAACCAACACTATACTCATCTCCACAATGAAGTAATGTGGTGGAGGCTGACTCCATACACAGTTTCAAGTGTAGATATGATAGAGCCCAGTAGGCTCAGGAACCTGTACACCAGTTGATTGACAGTTGAGAGGCGGAACCAAAGAGCCAAAGCTCAACCCCCACAAGCACAATTAAGTGAGTACAAGCCTGTACTCATTCTAGCCTTAAACTTGTACCACCAACACACGGCAGTTTGACCCATGAGAGCGTGAGACAGGCCGGGCTGGGACACCCTTCCCCCACCTCAAGTCAAGCCTTACAATATGCTCCATTACTGTCCATTAACACCCATTTACTTGGACATATGTCCGTATGTGGGACTGAAAGAGAGCATGCGCCTAGTGACATTATAGACACAGATACAAGTCACAGAGAATCGTTCGCCAACTGAATTGTAAATTAACCTGACCCAACTGAGCCTTACTTAAGCTAGTACACCCTAACCTAACCTAACCTTATGAGCGATTTTAGTGGTCAGAAAACAAGGTTTATCGAACATTCATGTGTGGGTTGTGGTTATATTTCTCTGGACGCCCTGTGACGACCCTCTCACAGGGGACACCCTGTGACGACCCTCTCACAGGGGACACCCTGTGACGACCACTCTCACAGGGGACACCCTGTGACGACCACTCTCACAGGGGCACCCTGTGACGACCCTCTCACAGGGGACACCCTGTGACGACCACTCTCACAGGGGACACCCTGTGACGACCACTCTCACAGGGGACACCCTGTGACGACCCTCTCACAGGGGCACCCTGTGACGACCACTCTCACAGGGGACACACTGTGACGACCACTCTCACAGGGGACACCCTGTGACGACCCTCTCACAGGGGCACCCTGTGACGACCACTCTCACAGGGGACACCCTGTGACGACCCTCTCACAGGGGACACCCTGTGACGACCCTCTCACAGGGGACACCCTGTGACGACCCTCTCACAGGGGCACCCTGTGACGACCACTCTCACAGGGGACACACTGTGACGACCACTCTCACAGGGACACTGTGACGACCACTCTCACAGGGGCACCCTGTGACGACCACTCTCACAGGGGACACACTGTGACGACCACTCTCGCAGGAGCTTGTCTGGCCTGAGAGATCTAGGAAAAGAAACTCCCCCACACCAGGAATCCCCAATGGTGAAGCCTAATGTCTCCATACAAGCAGCAGTGTATTATAAAAATGAGCAGATTAGCCCAAGGACTTTGTCTATGGTGTATTGGCTTCCATACAATCCCCTGTGGATGAGTTTCCATTTTGAATTGAAATACAACACTTGCGTATGATCCTACAAGTGAGATTATGACTGATGTTGGGTCGTTTAGCCTCCTGGTGGCGGGACGGGGAAAAGGATAGCGAGAAAATGTGTAATTTTAAGAATATTTGTTGAATATATTAATACTTGTGCTTCAAGACAAATCGTGGTGGTGGTTATCTTGAGGTGATTTCGGGGCTTTTAGTGTCCCCGCGGCCCGGTCCTCGACCAGGCCTCCACCCCCAGGAAGCAGCCCGTGACAGCTGACTAACACCCTGGTACCTATTTTACTGCTAGGTAACAGAGAGGGTGGTGGAGCTGCCACACCTCGACCCTTAGCCTCGTGTCCCATCAATTTACAACGTGAATTCTGTAGACAAAACACAGATATTATACGATATTTGTGTTATTTACCTTTTTCATATGAAGGCTTTGGAGTGTTTGGCCTCGGGGAGTTTAATGGAGGAGGATTTTGGCAGCACTTACTGGGATTACCACCTGGAGATGACTTGGCGTCGTGGCGCTGTTTGTGTGGGAGCGGCCTGGGATGTGGGGGTGGGCGGCCTTGGAGATAGACAGAGGGGGTGGGTTTGCAGGCCTTGGAGGTGGGGTAGGGGGTGGTCTTGAAGGATAGGGGACGGCCTTGTGAGGAGAAGAACGTTGAAACGAGTAATGTCCCATATGAGGAGGACGGTGCTTGGGGATGGCGGTCCGTCAACGTGAAGGGAACTTGTGACATAATCTTTGTTGACATGTTGTGGTAGTTTGACAACTCGGTCAAGTTGCCTGTATTTCCTTACATGGCCTCGGGTGCCTTTGGTGTGGTGCTTGTGGGGTGGTGTGGTGCCTTTGGTGTGGTGCTCGTGGGGTGGTGTGGTGCCTTTGGTGTGGTGCTTGTGGGGTGGTGTGGTGCCTTTGGCGTGGTGCTTATGGGGTGGTGTGGTGCCTTTGGTGTGGTGCTTGTGGGGTGGTGTGGTGCCTTTGGTGTGGTGCTTATGGCTCTGTGCTGGTGGTGTGAAGTGGTATTGTCAGATTAAAATAAATACATGGAGCCAAATTAGGCTGTAAGTGTATGGCGGTTGAGGGGAAAGTGAGGGGTACAGGTAGCAAGTGAGGGGAGGAAAGTGAGAGAAAGGGGAGGGGGGTTAAATATGGGTAGCGAGTGAGGGAGAGGGGTAGAGGGGTAGTGTAGCCAGTACAAGGGGAGTATAACCAAAATACTCCGCGCCTCAGAGTACACAGAACCCCATCACCTGAAAGCCGCTCCTGGGAATTAGGAATATAGATGTAAATAATCCCAAACTTGAGGTGAAAGTATGCAATTTTGACTACTCCAATGAATAACTTAGGCCTAGTTTTACCCAGGCCTAAGGTAAAATTGAGGTGTAATAGACATATTTAAGTTAGCTCAGGTTCCCATGCTAGCACACAGCACCGCTCCTGTGCCAGGTAAGTCCACTACGGGCTCACCATAGCCCGTGCTACTTGAGGTTATCTTGAGATGATTTCGGGGCTTTTAGTGTCCCCGCGGCCCAGTCCTCGACCAGGCCTCCACCCCCAGGAAGCAGCCCGTGACAGCTGACTAACTCCCAGGTACCTATTTTACTGCTAGGTAACAGGGGCATAGGGTGTAAGAAACTCTGCCCATTGTTTCTCGCCGGCGCCTGGGATCGAACCCAGGATCACAAGTCAAGCGTGCTGTCCGCTCGGCCGACCGGCTCCCTTGCCCCGCTCCCGTGCCAGGTAAGTCCACTACGGGCTCACCATAGCCCGTGCTACTTGCCCCGCTCCCGTGCCAGATAAGTCCACTACGGGCTCACCATAGCCCGTGCTACTTGCCCCGCTCCCGTGCCAGATAAGTCCACTACGGGCTCACCATAGCCCGTGCTACTTGCCCCGCTCCTGTGCCAGGTCAGTCCACTACGGGCTCACCATAGCCCGTGCTACTTGCCCCGCTCCCGTGCCAGATAAGTCCACTACGGGCTCACCATAGCCCGTGCTACTTGCCCCGCTCCTGTGCCAGGTCAGTCCACTACGGGCTCACCATAGCCCGTGCTACTTGCCCCGCTCCCGTGCCAGATAAGTCCACTACGGGCTCACCATAGCCCGTGCTACTTGCCCCGCTCCCGTGCCAGATAAGTCCACTACGGGCTCACCATAGCCCGTGCTACTTGCCCCGCTCCCGTGCCAGGTAAGTCCACTACGGGCTCACCATAGCCCGTGCTACTTGCCCCGCTCCCGTGCCAGATAAGTCCACTACGGGCTCACCATAGCCCGTGCTACTTGCCCCGCTCCCGTGCCAGGTAAGTCCACTACGGGCTCACCATAGCCCGTGCTACTTGCCCCGCTCCCGTGCCAGATAAGTCCACTACGGGCTCACCATAGCCCGTGCTACTTGCCCCGCTCCCGTGCCAGATAAGTCCACTACGGGCTCACCATAGCCCGTGCTACTTGCCCCGCTCCTGTGCCAGGTAAGTCCACTACGGGCTCACCATAGCCCGTGCTACTTGCACCACTCCTGTGCCAGGTAAGTCCACTACGGGCTCACCATAGCCCGTGCTACTTGCCCCGCTCCTGTGCCAGGTAAGCTACGGGCTCACCATAGCCCGTGCTACTTGGAACTTGTTCCCAGTAGCTGAATCTATAACAACAACATCCCTTGCTAGTTTTTGCTCAGCGTCGGGGTTCATGAGGCTTTGTTTACATTTAATAACCCGTTTACGAGTTTGACAACTTCACAAGCCAAGGTTATTATTGTTATAAACAACCTCTCAGTGCTTCGCAGCTCACAAGCTGTATAACACATGTCAAAGCCGCCATGATTGAGGCCAGATGCACAGGTTTCGTAAGTTGATGCGTAAATGTCTGCTAACCTGGCAATGGTCAGAGGGCTGGGGGCGAGGAATGTGTTTAGTGAGGCTGTTCTGCTTACACACAGAAATCACAATTGCCTGAAAGAAAGACTTGGGTAAATACTGGTTCGGTAACAGGGTTGTTGATTTCTGGAACCAATTGCCGCGTAACGTGGTGGAGGTGGGGTCCCTCGATTGTTTCAAGCGCGGGTTGGACATGTATATGAGTGGGATTGGGTGGTTATAGATAGGAGCTGCCTCGTATGGGCCAATAGGCCTTCTGCAGTTGCCTTGTTCTTATGTGAGGCATCAAATAAACAAATCCACAAGGGCCGTGATGAGGATTCGAACCTACGAATCTGTTCTGTTGCTTAGACCTTCCTGTCTGTGTCTCCTTTTCTTAAATACTGCCACCATACATTTGGGTTTTCTTCCCGGGTTCCTCAGTTTGGTGTGTGTTGAAGATCTTGTGTCGTTAATAGCTAGGTATTCCTCGCTATTTTCCAATAGGATGCAACCCGTTCTCGCACTTTCGTATAGTCAATATTGACTTATTAAATTCGTGCATATGTGACATACTAAACATACTAGTTTACCTTGAAAAGCTTCATAGAAAACACCGACCTTACCTAACCTTCTTAGTATGTTAAGATAAGCATCTTATTGCTTCGTAATTATAATTATTACTTAACCTATTATAGGTATAGGTTAAGTAATAATTGTAACCAAAGCCGCCAAAGATTGAGAAAAGATGGACAGGTTCGTAAGTGCTTGCGTAACTGCTTCGTGAATCTGGCCCCTGGTTCTTATTCCGTCTCTGATGTCCTCAGTTCTGTCATTTATCGTCTCTGTCTGTCTCCCGTATTTTGTTCTGTTTCCATGCCGTCCTGGCGCTGTTATTTGTTCTCCTGGAGTGTCTGGCAACTGGTGTTCATCATGAACACCTCGTGGACCTCGGAGACGTTGGCCATGTCTGCCTGTAAGATGATTAGGCGGATGATTAGTGGTGAAAGTTGGATGTGAGAATGATGAGTACGGTGAGTATTGGGTCTTGCTGGCCGCTACACCGCCTTGTTCTACGTCGCTAATTTCATGTTTCCCCAAGGAGCGCATCGCAGTCAAGCTGGCTGGGTGACTGACAGGCAGGGAAGGGGCTGGCAGGCTGTCAGGCAGGGAAGGGGCTGGCTGACAGGCAGGGAAGGGGCTGGCAGGCTGTCAGGCAGGGAAGGGGCTGGCTGACAGGCAGGGAAGGGGCTGGCAGGCTGTCAGGCAGGGAAGGGGCTGGTTGACAGGCAGGGAAGGGGCTGGCAGGCTGTCAGGCAGGGAAGGGGCTGGCTGACAGGCAGGGAAGGGGCTGGCAGGCTGTCAGGCAGGGAAGGGGCTGGCTGACAGGCAGGGAAGGGGCTGGCAGGCTGTCAGGCAGGGAAGGGGCTGGCTGACAGGCTAGCCGCGCCCTCACCAAAGACATATCAGTGGTATGCAGAGCAGTTGGGTAATGCTAGACTATGTGGCATGAGCTAGGGGTGGCGGGATGACTTAACGTGATGATAGCATCATGGTAGATGCGGGTCCTCCTGAACCAGCCACCACCGTCTTCCCTAGCAGGGCTACACCCTCACGCCCACGCTACTGTGGGCCCACACCCACGCTACTGTGACCCATAATCACGTCACACGCCCACGGTACTCACCCACGCTACTGTAATCTACGCCCACGCTACTGTGGGCCACGCCTACGCTACTGTGGCACACGCCCACGCTACTGTGGGCCCATAATCACGTTTATACCGTCACACGCCCACGGTACTCACCCACGCTACTGTAATCTACGCCCATGCTTCTGGGTACTACGCCGGACGCTGCCTTAATCGACTGAGCTACGACATGGTCAAAAGAATTGCAACCAGAAGTTCTACTGTCCTTACTACTTCGATTAAGGCAGCGTCTGGGATGCTCTCGGACGCAGGTTCGAATCCTCGTCACGGCCCTTGTGGATTTGTTCATTTGATGCATCACGCTATTGTGATTTCTGTGTGTAATCTTCAATAATGTTTATAGATAAAGAAATATTGATATTGATAGGTATTCTTTATTGAAGGAAAGGGAGGAAACAATAAGGGAAGAACGCTAAGCCATTACGACTATATAGCACTGGGAAGGGGTCAGGATAAGGATTTGGGATCGGACGGGTGGAAGGAATGGTGCCCAACCACTTGTGGACGGTCGGGGATTGAACGCCGACCTGCACGAAAGCGAGACCGTCGCTCTACCATCTACCCCAAGTGATTGGGCAATCTTTATTGAACAATCCCACAACATATTCGGATAAATAATGTCTCTTTTTGAATAGTATCTTTAAAGTATTAACAATATCATTCAACACAAAACTCTCGTTAAATAGAAAGATATCATAGCATAACCAAATTTGGTGTAGCCAAGGTGTTAGACCAGAGAACAGCTAGTACCCGCCTCACGTCAGTGCTGAATTGAAATTGAAATTGAAATAAGTTTATTGAGGTAAAATACACACAAAGGGATGAGGTAGCTCAAGCTATTCTCACCCCGTTCAGTACAACGTGTTAATATATACATATACACACATCACAAATAAACATATTACCAAACATTCTGAGAGGTAAAAATATACATTTCCTCCCTCACAAGTAGTATGGTATCAGACGTACACACAAATACTTTTATGACCTAGGTATACTGTATAGACAACGTCAGTGCTGGCCTCTGAACACCCATGACCTGACCTGACCTGACCTGACCTGACCCACGGTGCTGTGTGGGTTTAAATCACGTCTATCCACCCACCGACCCCTAACCCATCCCCCCCCACACACACATTTCAAGTGTAGATATGATAGAGCCCAATAGGCTCAGGAACCTGTACACCTGTTGATTGACTGTTGAGAGGCGGGACCAAACAGCCAGAGCTCAACCCCCGCAATGTTGTTGTTGTTGTTGAAGATTCGCTACCTGGAACTAAAAGATCCAAGTAGCACGGGCTATGGTGAGCCCGTAGTGGAGTAACCCCCGCAAGCACAACTAGGTGACTACTAGGAGAGTACACATAAGGGCAGGGCGAGATGGGGCGCTGATGTGATGTATAGATATAGATATATTTTGACAGTCCACATCTCCCCCCAACTCTGTGCGTGCGTGTGTGTGCGTGCGCGGGCTCCCCTGGCCGAGGGAGCGTCGCCCCCAATACCAGGCAGGTCTTACAATATTGCTGACTGGTGAAGGGTGGCCCTCGTGTGGGTCTGCAGGAATGATGTCCCCCGTGGCTCTATTGTCACGGCCTCCTGGGTTCGAATCCTCGTCACGGCCCTTGTGGATTTGATCATTTTGTACAGTGGTTTTAACAGCTTTTTATTAAATGTTCTTAACTGCTAAATTCAAATTTATTCTAAATAATGTTGTTGTTATAGATTCAGCTACTCGGAACAAGTTCCAAGTAGCACGGGCTATGGTGATCCCGTAGTGGACTTACCTGGCACAGGAGCGGGGCAAGTAGCACGGGCTATGGTGATCCCGTAGTGGACTTACCTGGCACAGGAGCGGGGCTGAAACTTTGCTCCAAGTGGCGCCAGCCCCCCCCCCCCCTTAAGTGGGTGAAAAGATGCACTTCACTTCACACTGAAGAGTTTGATTTGATTGTAGCCGTCAGAGGCGGCGAGTTTATTGTGCACCCCATACTTATCCTGTGAGCGGTAGCGCAAAAAGGATGACAGACGGCACAAAAGGTCTTTATCAGACCTCAACGGAGATTATTACATTAACAATTACATCTATCCTTCACACCTAATAATGTCAGCTAGTTGGGAGCCGGGAGTAGGGAGCCGGCGGCTCAGCAGACAGAACACTGGACGCGTGATCCTGTGGGCCCGGGTTCGATTCCGGGCGCCGGCGAGAAACAATGAGCAGCTTCACCCTGATGCCCCTGTTACCTAGCAGTAACTGTACCTGGGAGTTAGACAGCTGTCACGGGCTGCTTCTTAGGGGTGGAGGCCTGGTCGAGGACCGGGCCGCGGGGACACTAAAGCCCCGAAATCATCTCAAGATACAGAGAATGTTCTATTTAAATAGCCATGTATTTACAGTAAATTATACAATAATTGTAGATCTTTTAAGGGACCTACTTGATTGTAAACTAGAGTTTACTTGTAGATTATGTTCAGGACTAAAGTGTACTGGGTAATTGGTAGAGGCAGGCGTGAGGTCCTTAATTACCCTGGCGTTAAGGAGACGAGCCTGAGTGTGTAGTTTCAGAGTGCCAGGGTGCCAGGAAGTGCCAGAAGGTGCCATAGTGCCAGGTGCCAGAAGGTGCCATAGTACCAGGAAGTGCCAGGGGGCGTCTTGTAACGACCCTGAGACGTTATAACTGTGGGTCCAACATTACCCCTTCCCCTCGTAGGTCCCTAATATTATAGGTAGTTGTCGGTAGTTAGGGGAGGGCAGTTAAGCACGGGCGGCTCTGTTAACCCCCCGGGGCACCGCCAGTGCCCAACCACTACCGCCTTATCCTTTAATCCGCTACCCCACGAACAAATCCACAAGGGCCGTGATGAGGATTCGAACCTGCGGCCGCTACCTCATCCTTCGTTCACGTGGTTCATGAGGGTGTAAGGGGGAAGATGAGGGAACGTGAGGGTGTAGTCTCTCTATCAGGGAAAGCGCCAAGCCACTACGACTGTATAGCACTGGGAAGGGGTCAGGATAAGGATTTGGGATGGGACGGGGGGGAAGGAATGGTACCCCAACCACTTGTGGACGGTCGGGGATTGAACGCCGACCTGCATGAAGCGAGACCGTCGCTCTACCGTCCAGCCCAAGTTATTGCGTGAGGGCTTAAATGTATAATCTTTGTCCATTAATATTTGGATAATTACTACCTGTGTTAGCCTTTATATCGTTCTGGGGCCAGACTTACGAAGCAGTTACGCAAGCACTTACGAACCTGTACATCTTTTCTCAATCTTTGGCGGCTTTGTTTACAATTATTAAACAGTTAATGAGCTCGGAAGCACCAGGAGGCTGTTTATAACAATAACAACAGTTGATTGGCAAGTTTTCATGCTTGTAAACTGTTTAATAAATGTAACCAAAGCTGTCAAAGATTGAGGAAAGATGTACACGTTCGTAAGTGCTTGCGTAACTGCTTCGTGAATCTGGCCCCTGGCCCGCCGGTGGTGGCCCACCAGTGGTGGCCCGGGGCCAGGTTTGGCAGGCCTACACCTGACACACCCGGGTGTGGCTGCTCTACACCTGACACACACAGTGCTGGAGGGAGGAAGAGTACTAGCCGCCCCCCCCTCCCCTGGGTTCGGGCTGGGACATACAGATGACTTAACCGGCTCCTGCTCTGTGTGTGTGTGTACTCACCTAGTTGTTGTTGCGGGGGTTGAGCTCTGGCTCTTTGGTCCCGCCTCTCAACCGTCAATCAACTGGTGTACAGGTTCCTGAGCCTATTGGGCTCTATCATATCTACACTTGAAACTGTGCATGGAGTCAGCCTCCACCACATCACTTCCTAATGCATTCCATTTGTCAACCACTCTGACACTGAAAAAGTTCTTTCTAATATCTCTGTGGCTCATTTGGGCACTCAGTTTCCACCTGTGTCCCCTAGTGCGTGTGCCCCTTGTGTTAAACAGCCTGTCTTTATCAACCCTGTCAATTCCCTTGAGAATCTTGTATGTGGTGATCATGTCCCCACCTGTGTGTGTGTGTGTGTGTGTGTGTGGCCAGCGCTGGGGGTCTGGGATGAGTCTTCCGGTAACCTAGTCAAGCTTAGTGTACAAACTCCCAGCTTTGTATCCCGTGTTGTGGCTCCCTCTTGCCCTGGCCATCGCTCCGAACACTTTGATCCACTGAACTAATGGTTCTGGCGAATGGCAAAGCCGTGGGGGTCATTAGAGGAGCTAGCGGCTTGTTTGAACTGTGGCGCGGATGTTGGCCCTTTCGAACGCCTTGGGAAGCCAGATTCACGAAGCAAATTATAAATTGAAATTTTGCTCCGAGGGGCGAGTTTATTGGGCAGCGCCACTCATCCTGTGAGTGGACACACCGCCATAGTGACAGTATTGGGCAGCGCCACTCATCCTGTGAGCGGACACACCACTATAGTGACAGTATTGGGCAGCGCCACTCATCTTGTGAGTGGACACACCACCATAGTGACAGTATTGGGCAGCGCCACTCATCCTGTGAGTGGACACACCGCCATAGTGACAGTATTGGGCAGCGCCACTCATCCTGTGAGTGGACACACCACTATAGTGACAGTATTGGGCAGCGCCACTCATCCTGTGAGTGGACACACCGCTATAGTGACAGTATTGGGCAGCGCCACTCATCCTGTGAGTGGACACACCGCCATAGTGACAGTATTGGGCAGCGGCACTCATCCTGTGAGTGGACACACCGCCATAGTGACAGTATTGGGCAGCGCCACTCATACTGTGAGTGGACACACCGCCATAGTGACAGTATTGGGCAGCGCCACTCATCCTGTGAGTGGACACACCGCCATAGTGACAGTATTGGGCAGCGCCACTCATCCTGTGAGTGGACACACCACTATAGTGACAGTATTGGGCAGCGCCACTCATCCTGTGAGTGGACACACCACTATAGTGACAGTATTGGGCAGCGCCACTCATCCTGTGAGTGGACACACCACTATAGTGACAGTATTGGGCAGCACCACTCATCTTGTGAGTGGACACACCGCCATAGCAGCATGTACAACACTCCCCAATAGGAAGAAAACCCGCTGGGTTGTTCATCCTGTCACTTGTACCCAGACACAAAGCAGTTACGCAAGCACTTACGAACCTGTACATCTTTTCTCAACCTTTGGCGGCTATGTTTACAATTATTAAACAGTTAATAAGCTCCTAAGCACCAGGAGGCTGTTTATAACAATAACAACAGTTGATTGGCAAGTTTTCAGGCTTGTGTTGACAGTCTGACAGTGTTCCTAAGGGTGGAGACTGTCAGTGTTGACAGTGTCTGACGTTCCTGAGGCTGGAGACTTGTGTTGACAGCGTCTGGCGTACCTGAGGGTGGAGACTGTCAGTGTTGACAGTGTCTGACGTTCCTGAGGCTGGACACTGTCAGTGTTGACAGCGTCTGGCGTACCTGAGGGTGGAGACTGTCAGTGTTGACAGTGTCTGACGTTCCTAAGGGTGGAGACTGTCAGTGTTGACAGTGTCTGACGTTCCTGGGGCTGGTGACTGTCAGTGTTGACAGTGTCTGACGTTCCTGAGGCTGGAGACTGTCAGTGTTGACAGTGTCTGACGTTCCTAAGGGTGGAGACTGTCAGTGTTGACAGTGTCTGACGTTCCTAAGGGTGGAGACTGTTAGTGTTGACAGTGTCTGACGTTCCTGAGGCTGGAGACTGTCAGTGTTGACAGCGTCTGGCGTACCTGAGGCTGGAGACTGTCAGTGTTGACAGTGTCTGACGTTCCTAAGGGTGGAGACTGTCAGTGTTGACAGTGTCTGACGTTCCTGAGGCTGGAGACTGTCAGTGTTGACAGTGTCTGACGTTCCTGAGGCTGGAGACTGACAGTGTTGACAGTGTCTGACGTTCCTGAGGCTGGTGACTGTCAGTGTTGACAGTGTCTGACGTTCCTGAGGCTGGTGACTGTCAGTGTTGACAGTGTCTGACGTTCCTGAGGCTGGTGACTGTCAGTGTTGACAGTGTCTGACGTTCCTGAGGCTGGACACTGTCAGTGTTGACAGTGTCTGACGTTCCTGAGGCTGGAGACTTGTCAGTGTTGACAGTGTCTGACGTTCCTGGGGCTGGACACTGTCAGTGTTGACAGTGTCTGACGTTCCTGAGGCTGGACACTGTCAGTGTTGACAGTGTCTGACGTTCCTGAGGGTGGAGACTGTCAGTGTTGACAGTGTCTGACGTTCCTGAGGGTGGAGACTTGTGTTGACAGCGTCTGACGTTCCTGAGGCTGGACACTGTCAGTGTTGACAGTGTCTGACGTTCTTGAGGCTGGAGACTGTCAGTGTTGACAGTGTCTGACGTTCCTGAGGCTGGACACTGTCAGTGTTGACAGTGTCTGACGTTCCTGAGGCTGGACACTGTCAGTGTTGACAGTGTCTGACGTTCCTGAGGCTGGAGACTTGTGTTGACAGTGTATCGTTCCTCAGGCTGGATACTGTCAGTGTTGACAGTGTCTGACGTTCCTGAGGCTGGATACTGTCAGTGTTGACAGTGTCTGACGTTCCTGAGGGTGGATACTGTCAGTGTTGACAGTGTCTGACGTTCCTGAGGGTGGATACTGTCAGTGTTGACAGCGTCTGACGTTCCTGAGGCTGGAGACTTGTGTTGACAGCGTCTGGCGTACCTGAGGGCAGACAGCGGGCACCACAAGGGATACCGAGCACCTGAACACACCCCATTGATGGTCATGGGGGATTAAATCTGGCCCCGTGGCTGGCTCTCGTGTCAAGGGCCAAGTGCCTCAGTCAACCTCATCCTGCACTGGACTCTGCTGGTCTATAATAATAATAATGAGGATTCGAACCTGCATGCGGGGTGTTCGCAGACACACACGCATGGGTTCGAATCCTCATGACGGCTCCTGGGTATCTACTCCTTGATACCTGATGATAATGGGATTTCCTATAGGTTGTTGTTGTTATAGATTCAGCTACTCGGAACAAGTTCCAAGTAGCACGGGCTATGGTGAGCCCGTAGTGGACTTACCTGGCACAGGAGCGGGGCAAGTAGTACGGGCTATGGTGAGCCCGTAGTGGCCTTACCTGGCACAGGAGCGGGGCAAGTAGCACGGGCTATGGTGAGCCCGTAGTGGACTTACCTGGCACAGGAGCGGGGCAAGTAGCACGGGCTATGGTGAGCCCGTAGTGGACTTACCTGGCACAGGAGCGGGGCAAGTAGCACGGGCTATGGTGAGCCCGTAGTGGACTTACCTGGCACAGGAGCGGGGCAAGTAGCACGGGCTATGGTGAGCCCGTAGTGGACTTACCTGGCACAGGAGCGGGGCAAGTAGCACGGGCTATGGTGAGCCCGTAGTGGCCTTACCTGGCACAGGAGCGGGGCAAGTAGCACGGGCTATGGTGAGCCCGTAGTGGCCTTACCTGGCACAGGAGCGGGGCAAGTAGCACGGGCTATGGTGAGCCCGTAGTGGACTTACCTGGCACAGGAGCGGGGCAAGTAGCACGGGCTATGGTGAGCCCGTAGTGGACTTACCTGGCACAGGAGCGGGGCAAGTAGCACGGGCTATGGTGAGCCCGTAGTGGACTTACCTGGCACAGGAGCGGGGCAAGTAGCACGGGCTATGGTGAGCCCGTAGTGGACTTACCTGGCACAGGAGCGGGGCAAGTAGCACGGGCTATGGTGAGCCCGTAGTGGACTTACCTGGCACAGGAGCGGGGCAAGTAGCACGGGCTATGGTGAGCCCGTAGTGGACTTACCTGGCACAGGAACGGGGCAAGTAGCACGGGCTATGGTGAGCCCGTAGTGGACTTACCTGTCCCGGCAGGTGTTTCTGGGTCCTTAAGAACACCCCAAGATGCCGCCAAGTTTGACAACAGCGAGCAAGAATAATAAGAATGTCAACTTTTATCTCACTGTGTGTATATATTACTCATTTTCTCACTTGATGAAGGAGGTTGATGTGTAGAGAGGAAAGTGCAGTAAGCGTCGCGTGACCCAGCTGTCTGTGTGTGTTGGCAGCCCGCGTTGCTCTCTTTTACAAGGGAGAGGATGTCTCAGCCTCCCTTACAAGGGAGAGGATGTCTCAGCCTCCCTTACAAGGGAGAGGATGTCTCAGCCTCCCTTACAAGGGAGAGGATGTCTCAGCCTCCCTTACAAGGGAGAGGATGTCTCAGCCTCCCTTACAAGGGAGAGGATGTCTCAGCCTCCCTTACAAGGGAGAGGATGTCTCAGCTTGTCTGGAGAGATGCTCGCGTTACCACTCTGTCTTGAGGTTATCTTGAGATGATTTCGGGGCTTTAGTGTCCCCGCGGCCCGGTCCTCGACCAGGCCTCCACCCCCAGGAAGCACCCCGTGACAGCTGACTAACACCCAGCTACCTATTTTACTGCTAGGTAACAGGGGCACAGGGTGAAAGAAACTCTGCCCATTGTTTCTCGCCGGCGCCTGGGATCGAACCCAGGACCACAAGCCCAGCGTGCTGTCCGCTCGGCCGACCGGCTCCCCATATTCAAATATTCAGCAATCCTTCCCCACCCAAACTATTCTATCTTCGGTTGAAGGAGGAGAAGGAGGACTTGAGAGAGGGCGAGGACTGTGACCAAGGAATTGCTAAGTATAGTTAGTGACACTAGTGGCTCTGAGGGCCCCTCTACTCACGCCCAGAATAGTCACGGGGGGATTTCTGAGGCGCTGCCCACAGCCAGCCAGCACGGTGAATAGGCTCAGTCACCAGGATGGATGACTACACTACTGAATTGGCCGTCAGTGAATAGGGTGAAAACCCACAGTGAACACGGTTGGGCACTGTCATATTGTGCTGGAGGAGTCGTTGTTGTTGTTGTTGTTGTTATAGATTCAGCTACTCAGAACCAGTTCCAAGTAGCACGGGCTATGGTGAGCCCGTAGTGGACTTACCTGGCACAGGAGCGGGGCAAGTAGCACGGGCTATGGTGAGCCCGTAGTGGACTTACCTGGCACAGGAGCGGGGCAAGTAGCACGGGCTATGGTGAGCCCGTAATGGACTTACCTGGCACAGGAGCGGGGCAAGTAGCACGGGCTATGGTGAGCCCGTAGTATACTTACCTGGCACAGGAGCGGGGCAAGTAGCACGGGCTATGGTGATCCCGTAGTGGACTTACCTGGCACAGGAGCGGGGCAAGTAACACGTGCTATGGTGAGCCCGTAGCGGACTTACCTGGCACAGGAGCGGGGCAAGTAGCACGGGCTATGGTGAGCCCGTAGTGGACTTACCTGGCACAGGAGCGGGGCAAGTAGCACGGGCTATGGTGAGCCCGTAGTCGTCCAAGATCTTGTATATCATTTATGTCAGACCAGACTAGTCCCACAGCTGAGAGCGATGAAAAACTGCAGAAGACACAGTGGAGACATGATTACCACATGTAAAATACTCGTGGGAGCAGATAGGGCAGACTATTTAGCAAGAATGGCGCACAAACAAGGGGTCATAGACAGACATAGACCAGACTTTGTCTATCTGGTCATAATGTCTATGTACTATAATAGTCCACAAACAGAGGATCATGAACGTTGCAATCGTTAACTGTTAGAGTAGTTAAGGATTGCAGTGCATTAAGAAGTGAAATGGTGGTGACAGATTCCATTCACAGCTTTCAATGCAGATACGACCAAGCCCAATAGGCTCTGGTATTTATGCACCTGTCAATTAACTGTCGAGAGGCGGGATGAACTGTTTAGGGGCTCGTTCACCCAAATACACACACACACACACACACACACACACACACACACACACACACACACACACACACACACACACACACACACACACACACACATGTGTGGGGTCTCGTGGGGCCTCGTAGCCTGGTGGATAGCGCGCAGGACTCGTAATTCTGTGGCGCGGGTTCGATTCCCGCACGAGGCAGAAACAAATGGGCAAAGTTTCTTTCACCCTAAGTGCCCCTGTTACCTAGCAGTAAATAGGTACCTGGGAGTTAGTCAGCTGTCACGGGCTGCTTCCTGGGGTGTGTGTGTGTGTGTGGTGTGGGAAAAAAAAAAAGTAGTTAGTAAGTTAGTAGTTAGTTAGTAAACAGTTGATTGACAGTTGAGAGGCGGGCCGAAAGAGCAAAGCTCAACCCCCGCAAACACAACTAGTAAACACACACACACATACTGGCTGACTCCATACACAGTTTCAAGTGTAGATATGACAGAGCCCGATAGGCTCAGGAATCTGTACACCTGTTGATTGACGGTTGAGAGGCGGGACCAAAGAGCCAGAGCTCAACCCCCGCAAACACAACTAGGTGAGTACAACTAGGTGAGTACAACTAGGTGAGTACACACACACAAACACACACACACACACACACACACACACACACACACACACACACACACACACACACACACACACACACACACACACACACACACACACACACACACACACACACACTCTCTCTCTCTCTCTCTCTCGTGTTAAGGAAATAGCTGAGAGGAGATGTCTGACAAAGGAAGCAAGGTCATGTATATACTCAGTACAGTTAGCTAATATCTTTATATAATCAGTGCCTCTGTTAGCTTACTCCACACACATGAGAGCAAGTGCCACGTCACAGGCACTCCACACATGAGAGGAAGTGCCAGGCACTCCACACATGTGAGGAAGTGCCACGTCACAGGCACTCCACACACATGAGAGGAAGTGCCAGGCACTCCACACATGTGAGGGAGTGCCACGTCACAGGCACTCCACACACATGAGAGCAAGTGCCAGGCACTCCACACATGTGAGGAAGTGCCACGTCACAGGCACTTCACACATATGAGAGGAAGTGCCAGGCACTCCACACATGTGAGGGAGTGCCACGTGTCGTCGCGTCACGTGTCAGTCCGTCACGTGTCGTCACCCGTGACAGGAAGACAGGCAGGATAACTACCACCATTGTCGTACTTGTCTTCAGTACTTCTTGAGGCCTAAATGATAATTTGTTTAGCTAAAATATAACTCATTGACGAGTAGTTAGAATGTTTATGTTAGGACTTTTTGACCAAATTTTTTAATCATAGAAATTGATCTATTTTCCGGTATTCGCGAGGTCTTATAACTCAGATTTTGACGTAAGTGTTAACAAGAGTGTATAAGTGTATAATGCAACACTTATGAGAGTGTGTAAGTGTATAAGTATCAACTTATATCATTCGTGACCGGATATTGCAACGATGCTTACAGTAAAGTCGTTACAACGAATGCAACACACAATTGGGAACAAGTAATTGATTGGGAATTGATTAATCCCAATTGATTGGGAACAACTAATGTTGAATCTAAACACAATGTTAACACGTCTGAGAGATCACACACACACACACGACACCACAGCACCGCTCCTGTGCCAGGTAAGTCCATTACGTGTTCACCATAGCCCGTGCTACTTGCCCCGCTCCTGTGCCAGGTAAGTTCACTACGGGCTCACCATAGCCCGTGCTACTTGCCCCGCTCCTGTGCCAGGTAAGTCCACTACGGGCTCACCATAGCCCGTGCTACTTGGAACTTGTTCCGAGTAGCTGAATCTATAACACGATACTGTAGAGTCCTGTTTACATTGTAATGAGTTGAGCCGTCCCGGAAGGCATCTGCCAGAGGACAATTACTGCCAGTTAAGAGCAAGAATGGATGCTATAACTGCAAGTATGCCACTACTCTAAAGGCCAGACGGGACGACTCATCGCCAAGGTCAGTGCTGTGAGCTGAGAGCTCAAACTGAGCCAAAATCTCAGCAGCTGCACAAGCACATACTTGGCAGGAGCCGGGGACGCGACCTGGGGGATGACGGCGCGGGGGGTGGAGTGGGTGTGTGGGAGACAGTCTGGGGGGGACAGAATGTGAGACGGGTGAGGGTGGTTGGCGACAAGGCGTGGTTGGAATGGTATCGGTGGGAAGTGTTTGGGTAATGTGGCGCCCAGCGGAAGTGCACGCTGATACGTTGAGGGTCTGAGGAGTACGTCTGTGGGAGAGTGGGGAGTGTGTTTGGTCAGAGGGTCGTGCTGGCGTAGGTGGAGGATGGGGGTGGGCAAGGGATGACGGGGGTGGGCAAGGGGTCACGGGGTGGGCAAGGGGTCACGGGGTGGGCAAGGGGTCACGGGGTGGGCAAGGGGTCACGGGGTGGGCATGAGTAAGTGGGTAGCAAATCAAGGTTGAGAGCAAGCCACACTGACCATGAGGAAGTGACTCAACCGGAAAGAACGCGCTGGGAACGTTGAGTGCAATGTTTACCAAGCCAGAAACCCCCCCCCCCCCCACAAATGTATTTGGGAAGGGGGGTTGCAATCTACATTTACAATGCACAGCAACACCTGTATAATGTTGATCATTCTGGTCTTAAAATGATAGCAAGAGAGGCCGACATTATCAAGATCCGTCGTCAATATTTGTCTCTGAAATTGGTCCAGATCTCCAGAAAGGCTCGAATTATTCATATTTTGTTTACACTACCAGGAACTTCTCTAACTCCTCGGCATTGTCTTAGGTCGTGGCGCCTCCCTGGAGTACATATTATGAACCGAAATTCAATAATACAAATACAGTTTGACTCCTTCTGAAGATGTATTAATATACGAAAGTACTTAAGGAAATTCTTGTTTCAATTCCCCTCCGTGGTCTGACATTGTCACATTTTTAATCACGTGTTTATTTTCGTGATATACACACACATACGGTAAGAAATATATTTGATGAAGACTTATTATCCATATACCAGCCCGTGGCAGCTGTCTAACTCCCAGGTACCTATTTCCTGCTAGGTGAACAGGGGGCTGAGCTTTGGCTCTTGGGTCCTACCTTTGTCAATCGGGTTCATGAGCCTGTTGGGCTCTCATATTTACATTTGAGACTGTGTACGGAGTTGCTTGTGGCCCACTACCACACACACGATGGGTATGGGGCCCACGGTAAGGATGGTGCCTGGGTGTACAGTGAAGATGGTGCAGCAGCTGGGTGCTGGCACTATTTATAGCCCGAGGCACTCTCACCCGTGCTGGCACTTCCTTTCCCTCCCTACCTACAGTCACCGTGGGAGACACTACCTACAGTCACCGTGGGAGACACTACCTACAGTCACCGTGGGAGACACTACAGCCACCGTGGGAGTCGTGACACCTATACCCAGTCCTACCGAAATCCTCCCACATACTTATTTACTGCTAGGTGAACCATCAGGTAACAGGCGAAAGGAAACGTGCCCAACCGTTTCTCCTCCAGTCTGGGACACGAACACGTGGTCCTGTATTGTGACTCAGTTGACGTATTGTGACGTAGACCACTGTGTCTACTACACCCTCGCAGCTTGTGTAACAGTGTCTCAAGGCCTCGTCACAGTGTCAACAAGTGTCTCAAGGCCTCGTCACAGTGTCAACAAGTGTCTCAAGGCCTCGTCACAGTGTCAACAAGTGTCTCAGACGATCGCTATGTGTCACTGGAAGAGGGGGGTGGGGAACGATCTGGGGGAAAGCGCCAAGCCATTACGACTATATAGCACCGGGAAGGGAGGTTAGGATTTGGGATGGGACGGGGGGAAGGATTTCCAACCCCTTGGACGGTCGGGGATTGAACGCAGACCTGCATGACATGAGACCGTCGCTCTACCGTCCAGCCCAAGTGGTTGGGTTAAACGGGTTGTCTGGATTTTAATTGAATTGAACATAAGAACGTAAGAATAAAGGTAACTGCAGAAGTCCTATTGGCCTATACGAGGCAGCTCCTATTGAACCTTAAAGCGGTTATCTTGAGATGATTTCGGGGCTTTAGTGTCCCCGCGGCCCGGTCCTCGACCAGACCTCCCCCCCCCCCAGGAAGCAGCCCGTTCGATCCCCGGTGGAGGCGAAAACAAATGGACAGACTTTCTGTCACCCTGATGCACCTGTTCACCTAGCAGTAAATAGGTACCTGGGAGTTAGACAGCCGCTACGGGCTGCTTCCTGGGGGGGTGTAACAAAAAGGAGGCCTGATCGAGGACCGGGCCGCAGGGACACTAAAGCCCCGAAATCATCTCAAGATAACCTCAAGATAACCTCAAGATAGCCTCAAGATAGCCTTAAGAAAGGTTTGAACCGTCATCATGAACCCAGCCTCACCCAATGGCTATCCCTGCTAAGTCTTATATTAATTATTTACCTGAATTTACCCGACGGACACGATCTCGAGTGGCCTGGACGGGGATAGAATGCCAGCGTCTTGTCAAACGTCTCCCCCCACTCTTTATTATTATTCTTGAGTAATTATTGTAGAAGTTTGAGATAGAAAATAGGAGCTAGGAAATATATGATGTTTCAAGGGACTGTTGGTATCTGCAAATGGCCGTATTAAGCTACTGAAGACTCTAGCTACGATATGTTATTGGTTTAGGGGGACGAGGACGATCGTGGGATGGGATGCGATATATGTGTGTGATGAACGTATCTGAAGCAGTCTACCCTGTCAATGTTTACGTTCTTTATTATATCGTTGTCGTCCGTTTTCTGTTAGTGTTGATTGACAGCATATATTTTTTTTTGAGAGAGATATATACAAGAGTTGTTACATTCTTGTAGAGCCACTAGTACGCGTAGCGTTTCGGGCAAGTCCTTAATCCTATGGTCCCTGGAATACGATCCCCTGCCGCGAAGAATCCTTGTTACAACCAAGTACACATTTTACTGTTGAGTTAAACAGAGGCTACAGTTAAGGAATTGCGCCCAGTAAATCCTCCCCGGCCAGGATACGAACCCATGACATAGCGCTCGCGGAACGCCAGGCGAGTGTCTTACCACTACACCACGGAGACTGTATCGCTACACCACGGAGACTGTATATATAATAATTATATGCTATTGACGATCACGAAACACTGAATTATATAATAATTGTAATTTATTGTGTCGGGGACAGGAAGCCAGGGTGTATTCATACTCGTTAGGCTTTTAGCGAATTACTGAACCCCGTCCAGAAGAGCTGACTAAATCCTGAGTACCTACGCTCTACTAGGTGAACAGCGGCATTAGGTGAAAGGAAATGTGCCCAACCATTTCTGTCCCGGCCGGGATTCGAACCCGAAATTCTCGAATATGCTTCGAGACGGAACCCGACGACACTACCGAGACCGGAATATATATATTGTCATTATATAATCATATATATGTAATTTACATATACTATATATACTGTTTCTTTGTGTCAAATGTATATAGTAGCCATGAATATTTTTTTGTAATGTATTAATGAATGTAGGAATGTATAATACAAGTTAATAACTAATACAACCTATTGTAGCTTCCTGTGTGTTGTGATGTATTCTGAAATGTATTTTTATTTTTCAGGTAATTTATGAGTGTTGTGGAGTGGAAAGGTGCCGTGAGAACCTGTGTGTATGTGTAGGTAAGTGTACAGTGTACCTGTGCTACGGTGAGGGCCTCACCTGAGAGTACAGTACTCGTGTAATATGAGCGGTGGTTACATGAGTCTGTCTTGCTGTGTTCTGTACGGGTCCTGTACCTGGTGACGTCGGGTCAGGTCACTAGGGGGGGGTGACAGGTGTTGAGAATAGGGTGAGAGGTGAGACGTTATTCTTCTCTGAAGATCACTCTTTAGGAGGTCACTCACTGGAAGGTCACTCACAGGAAGGTCATTCACAGGAAGGTTACTTACAGGAAGGTCATTCACAGGAAGGTTACTTACAGGAAGGTCACTCACTGGAAGGTTACTTACAGGAAGGTCACTCACAGGAAGGTCACTCACAGAAAGGTCACTCACAGGAAGGTCACCTGGTGTTAGGTCACAAACTACAGACAGCCACATTTCACAGGGATCAGGTCCCTGCTTTTAAGAATGTCAAGAGGTCCACCTTCACTATTCAGTATTATAGCTGGCGCCTTGGTGAATACTTCACCTCCTCAAGCTCTCTTCTGGGGGGTGAGTAACAACCGCTGGGGCCAGATTCATGAAGCAGTTACGCAAGCACTTACGAACGTGTTCATCTTTCCTCAATCTTTGACGGCTTTGGTTACATTTATTAAACAGTTTACAAGCGTGAAAACTTGACAGTCGACTGTTGTTATTGTTATAAACAGCCTCCTGGTGCTTCGGAGCTCATTAACTGTTTAGTAATTGTAAATAAAGCTGCCAAAGATTCAGATAAGATGTACACGGTTCGTAAGTGCTTGCGTAAATGCTTCGTGAATCTGGCCCTAAGGAGCTGAGCGGGGCGGGTCACCATAACCTGTTGAAGGAAGGAACTATCAGGGGAAAAGCACCAAGCCATTACGACTATATAGCACTGAGAAGGGACCAGGATAAGGATTTGGGATGGGACGGGGGGAAAGGAATGGCACCCAACCACTTGGACGGTCGGGGATTGAACGCCGACCTGCATGAAGCGAGACCGTCGCTCTACCATCCACCCCAAGTGGTTGGGTTAAAAAAAAAAAAATATATATATATATATATATATATATATATATATATATATATATATATATATATATATATATATATATATATATATATAATATATATATATATATATATATATATATATATATATATATATAATATATATATATATATATATATATATATATATATATATATATATATATATATATATATATATATATATATATATATATATATATCACAGGAGAAACATTGACTTACATGGATGAACTTTGAAGGTTAATGCATGATAAGGTCAAGAGAGACACTATTGACTCAATACAAGAGGGGGGGGGGGTAGCGTGAGGCCAAGTACTAGTTGTGCTTCGGCTCTTGGGCCCCGCCTCAGAGTATTTGTGAGGCACACTAAGTCACTCTCAAGGGACCGGGTCCTCTGGCATGGGAACTATCAGAAGCGTCAAGCCATTACGACTATATAGCACTGGGAAGGGGTCAGGATAAGGATTTGGGATCGGACGGGTGGAAGGAATGGCGCCCAACCACTTGTGGACGGTCGGGGATTGAACGCCGACCTGCATGAAGCGAGACCGTCGCTCTACCGTCCAGCCCAAATGGTTCTCTGGGAAGCGTCATTTAACACGATGAGTAACCTCTTTTCGCACTCCGTAAAATATACAACTGTTTTCCCCTAACCAGAAGCGTACTAACCCAAACAACCTACCTAACCCCATCGAGGCTGATGCATAGAAAACGTGAATATCACGGTACTTTAATATTTACTAATACCTCGAAATTTTAACGTAGTGCTCGATTTCGTTACAAAATGGGACCTGGTTGATGGGGTTCTGGGAGTTGTTCTACTCCCCAAGCCCGGCCCGAGGCCTGGCTTGACTTGTGAGAGTTTGGTCCACCAGGCTGTTGCTTGGAGCGGCCCGCAGGCCCACATATACCTGGTTGATGGGGTTCTGGGAGTTCTTCTACTCCTCAAGCCCGGCCCGAGGCCAGGCTTGACTTGTGAGAGTTTGGTCCGCCAGGCTGTTGCTTGGGGCGGCCCGCAGGCCCACATATACCTGGTTGATGGGGTTCTGGGAGTTGTTCTACTCCTCAAGCCCGGCCCGAGGCCAGGCTTGACTTGTGAGAACTTGGTCCACCAGGCTGTTGCTTGGAGCGGGGCGCATATTGGGCAAGAGGTCGACGGGTTGATGGGGCTGTCCGCGTTCGATACTCTCTGTCTCAAGTGCGTGCTGGGAGGACTGCTTCATCAAGTGATGTTTATGCACTTAAGTGTTACTTGTATGTAAGTGGGTGAATTGGTAGGTTTGTGAGAGGGGGGGCCCGAGGAACGCAGCTGTGTGCGACAATATTGTATTATACAGCTGTGGACGACACTGTTGTATTATACAGCTGTGGACGACACTGTTGTATTATACAGCTGTGGACGACAATATTGTATTATACAGCTGTGGACGACAATATTGTATTATACAGCTGTGGACGACAATATTGTATTATACAGCTGTGGACGACACTGTTGTATTATACAGCTGTGGACGACACTGTTGTATTATACAGCTGTGGACGACAATATTGTATTATACAGCTGTGGACGACAATATTGTATTATACAGCTGTGGACGACAATATTGTATTATACAGCTGTGGACGACAATATTGTATTATACAGCTGTGGACGACAATATTGTATTATACAGCTGTGGACGACACTGTTGTATTATACAGCTGTGGACGACAATATTGTATTATACAGCTGTGGACGACAATATTGTATTATACAGCTGTGGACGACACTGTTGTATTATACAGCTGTGGGCGACAATATTGTATTATACAGCTGTGGACGACAATATTGTATTATATAGCTGTGGACGACACTGTTGTATTATACAGCTGTGGGCGACAATATTGTATTATACAGCTGTGGACGACAATATTGTATTATACAGCTGTGGACGACAATATTGTATTATACAGCTGTGTGCAACACTGTTGTATTATACAGCTGTGGACGACAATATTGTATTATACAGCTGTGTGCAACACTGTTGTATTATACAGCTGTGGGCGACAATATTGTATTATACAGCTGTGGACGACAATATTGTATTATACAGCTGTGGGCGACAATATTGTATTATACAGCTGTGTGCAACACTGTTGTATTATACAGCTGTGGACGACAATATTGTATTATACAGCTGTGGACGACAATATTGTATTATACAGCTGTGGACGACACTGTTGTATTATACAGCTGTGGACGACACTGTTGTATTATACAGCTGTGGACGACAATATTGTATTATACAGCTGTGGACGACAATATTGTATTATACAGCTGTGGACGACACTGTTGTATTATACAGCTGTGGGCGACAATATTGTATTATACAGCTGTGGACGACAATATTGTATTATACAGCTGTGGACGACAATATTGTATTATACAGCTGTGGACGACACTGTTGTATTATACAGCTGTGGACGACAATATTGTATTATACAGCTGTGGACGACACTGTTGTATTATACAGCTGTGGACGACACTGTTGTATTATACAGCTGTGGACGACACTGTTGTATTATACAGCTGTGGACGACAATATTGTATTATACAGCTGTGGACGACAATATTGTATTATACAGCTGTGGACGACAATATTGTATTATACAGCTGTGGACGACACTGTTGTATTATACAGCTGTGGACGACAATATTGTATTATACAGCTGTGGACGACAATATTGTATTATACAGCTGTGTGCAACACTGTTGTATTATACAGCTGTGGACGACAATATTGTATTATACAGCTGTGGACGACACTGTTGTATTATACAGCTGTGAACACCACTACAACAGCTGCAGAACACCGGCCTAATTTCCTAAGGTCACCAAGAGACAAGGAGCTACCCATCTGGATCACCAAGATACAACATTAAGTCAACATATACATCTCAAAAGCCATCAATAAATAATTCATAGATGATGATACATATGTATATCTATACATAAGTCGTGGTTGCGTTCATGTATCCGCGATGAGCTGTAACAATGATATAGTGATCATTATAGGTGGTACGTGATTGGGGTACTGGTTGTTAGTGAAAGTTAGTTTAGCCTCGTTCCTCTTCTTCCTTATGTACCTCTGTAGCGTTGGTACAGTGTTTCCTGTAGCGTCGGTACAGTGTTTCCTGTAGCGTAGGTACAGTGTTTCCTGTAGCGTTGGTACAGTGTTTCCTGTAGCGCTGGTACAGTGTTTCCTGTAGCGCTGGTACAGTGTTTCCTGTAGCGTCGGTACAGTGTTTCCTGTAGCGTAGGTACAGTGTTTCCTGTAGCGTTGGTACAGTGTTTCCTGTAGCGCTGGTACAGTGTTTCCTGTAGCGCTGGTACAGTGTTTCCTGTAGCGCTGGTACAGTGTTTCCTGTAGCGTTGGTACAGTGTTTCCTGTAGCGTTGGTACAGTGTTTCCTGTAGCGTTGGTACAGTGTTTCCTGTAGCGCTGGTACAGTGTTTCCTGTAGCGCTGGTACAGTGTTTCCTGTAGCGCTGGTACAGTGTTTCCTGTAGCGCTGGTACAGTGTTTCCTGTAGCGCTGGTACAGTGTTTCCTGTAGCGCTGGTACAGTGTTTCCTGTAGCGCAGGTACAGTCTAGATGTATTGTAGTTTAGTTCATTTATTATGCACCCCATACCCATATTGTTGGCGGTAGTGGAAAGGGTTACAGAGGCACATAATGGGCTCAGGGACTTAACACCACCATTTATATAGCTAAGCAAGTTACAGTCTTGATGAGCTAGTTACAAAATTCATAGCCCGTCCTCCAAACAAAGATCCAAAGACCATTCCAGGCACCCGCCAAACCCTCCAGTTGTTTATGAATGCAAAACGGTTTACACACGACTCACAACTGCTGACGTTCGAACACTTCCGGAACAAGTGCTTCACTGACGACTTTAGTTCGAACCACAACGCTGTAAATGCTTCACCCACGTACTACAAATACAAATAATCGCCAACAGAACCTAACCTATGAGAAACATTGGGCAGAGTTTCTTTCACCCTATGCCCCTGTTACCTAGCAGTGAAATAGGTACCTGGGTGTTAGTCAGCTGTCACGGGCTGCTTCCTGGGGGGTGGAGGCCTGGTCGAGGACCGGGCCGCGGGGACACTAAAGCCCCGAAATCATCTCAAGATAACCTCAAGATGCCTATATAAGCACAATATACTCATATATTATAATATTCATTTATATCTGAGAAAATTCCAGTTTTGAATGAACAGCATGTTAAAAGTTATGAATGCGTCTGTGGGGTCGACCGCTGGATGTAATAGACTTGAGTCCAGGACAGGTTCAAAATTCACTACCCCTCGTCACATCAACAATGGGTTCGAGACCGACCACATGTACAGTTTCAAAATTAAGCAACTGACATATGTGGAAAACTATATATTGTATATATATATATATATATATATATATATATATATATATATATATATATATATATATATATATATATATATATATATATACATATATATATGTATATATATATATACATATATATATATATATATATATATGTATATATATATATATGTATATATATATATATATATAAACAATATATTGTATATATATAGTTTATATATATATATATATATATATATATATATATATATATATATATATATATATATATATATATATATATATATATATATATATACAATATATTGTTTTTAGACTAACTCAACTATAAATGTACTAAACAGTCATTTATGTATCAAATGTTTGAAATGAATTTGAGTTGACAATGTTTCCTGTAACGCAGTTTGACAGGTAATTATATGAATTATGTCGAAATTGTATTTATGTGTAAATGATGACTGACATTTGGTAATTAACTTGTAACCATTTGTCAGGAGAGTTTGAGAGGCTCGTTTGCCTATAGCAACAGCTGTCAACTGAACACGTTTCATGCACTCAACATCGGAGATTGAACTCGGACCTGTAAAACACGTACGAGGCCGGTATTCTACCAACCAGGCCAGGAGTCGCTGCTTCCCAAGGGTCGACATGTTTCCTGCAGTCTTGTGTGGACTCACTCGTATGGACTCACTCGTATGTACTTACTTGTACTCACCTGTATGGACTCACCCGTATATACTCACTCGTATGGACTCAGTTGCATGGACTCACTCGTATGTACTCACATGTATGGACTCACTCGTATGTACTCACTCGTATGTACTCACTCGTATGTACTCACCCATACGTACTCACTCGTATGTACTCACCCATATGGACTCACTTGTATGCACTCACCCATATGTACTCACTCGTATGTACTCACCAATATGTACTCACCCGTATGTACTCATCCATATGCACTCATCCATATGTACTCACTCGTATGTACTCACCCGTATGTACTCACACGTATGCACTCACACGTATGGACTCACCCGTATGTACTCACACGTATGCACTCACACGTATGGACTCACCTATGTGTACTCACCCGTATGTACTCATCTTTACTCTTGCGGAGAGCCCACCAGGTCCCGGGGATCGAGACCCAGAGACTCCGACCCCTGGCTGATGAGTCTAAGGGTTCAAGTGCTTGAATAGTGTTGTGACGTCATAGTTCATCATCTCAACTTGACGATGGTGATGGCTGCGGTGTTGTGTACTCACCTATTTGTGCTTGTGGGGGTTGAGCTCTGGCTCTTTGGTCCCATCTCTCAATTGTCAATCAACTGGTGTACAGGTTCCTGAGCCTATTGGGCTCTATCATATCTACATTTGAAACTGTGTATGGAGTCAGCCTCCACTACATTACTTCCTAGTGCATTCCTGTGTGTGTGTGTGTGTGTGTGTGTGTGTGTGTGTGTGTGTGTGTGTGTGTGTGTGTGTGTGTGTGTGTGTGTGTGTGTGTGTGTGTACTCACCTATTTGTGCTTGCGGGGGTTGAGCTTTGGCTCTTTGGTCCCGCCTCTCAACTGTCAATCAACTGGTGTACAGGTTCCTGAGCCTACTGGGCTCTATCATATCAACACTTGAAACTGTGTATGGAGTCAGCCTCCACCACATCACTTCCTAATGCATTCCATTTACTAACTACTCTGACACTGAAAAAGTTCTTTCTAACGTCCCTGTGGCTCATGTGGGTACTCAGCTTCCACCTGTGTCCCCTTGTTGGTGTACCACCCGTGTTGAATAGTTTATCCTTGTTTACCCGGTTGTGGTCGTTGTGCATTGTTTGTGGTGGTAGTTGGGTGGTTAATTCTTACCTCCTCCCCCCTTATATATCATGTGTGAGGTGACGAGAATAAATTAGCGGTTTTTGAAGGAAATAAAACAAAAATGTTTTTTTATTTAGGAGGATGTAGGTTTGTAGGATCTTCTAATAGTGTGGTTTATAGTGAATGTAAACACTGCCATGTTATCTTGAGGTTATTTTGAGATGATTTCGGGGCTTTTAGTGTCCCCGCGGCCCGGTCTCCACCCCCAGGAAGCATCCCGTGACAGCTGACTAACACCCAGGTACCTATTTTACTGCTAGGTAACAGGGGCATAGGGTTGAAAGAAACTCTGCCCATTGTTTCTCGCCGGCGCCTGGGATCGAACCCAGGACCACAGGATTACAAGTCCAGCGTGCTGTCCGCTCGGCCGACCGGCTCCCCGGGAAGATTGTGTTACTAGTACCACAGGAAGATGAGTGGTGATGGAGGTGGACCTTGAAGGAGCACGGTCCTCTATCCAGTAGCTTGTATGAGGATGGTAAGGCTCGGGTTACCAGCACATTACTCATAGTGTGAGGGAAGTGAGGGATGGTGGTTGAGGCTTGGGGGATAGGTAGGGTGTGTGTCTATGCTAGGGGGGGGGGGACTGAGGCGTCCTGAGAGAGGGAACTATCAGGGGAAAGAGGATTGTTGTTGTTATAGATACAGCTACTCGTTCCGAGTAGCACGGGCTATGGTGAGTCCGTAGTGGACTTACCTGGCACAGGAGCGGGGCTGAATGTCGTGGAGGGGAAAGCGGAAAGCCATTACGACTATATAACACTTGGAAGTGGGGTCAGGATAATTTACGGGCTATTCATGCCCGTGCCACCTCTTGGGTGGCTTAATCTTTATCAATCAATCGGTCAGGATAAGGATTTGGGATGAGACGAAGAGAGAGAGGGGGGGGGAGAAGGGATGGTGGCCAACCACTTGGATGGTCGGGGATTGAACGCCGGCCTGCATGAAGCGAGACCGTCGCTCTACCGTCCAGCCCAAGGGGTTGGACTAGAGTGCTCATCACGTGACAGTGATGCCTGCACATATATGCAACACAGCCAGGTGTTCCATGCAACATATATAGGGTTGCAAGTTACCTGGAGCCAGGATCACGAAAGCAGTTACGCAAGTACTTACGAACGTGTACATCTTTCCTCAATCTTTGACGGCTTTGGTTACATTTATTAAACAGTTTACAAGCATGAAAACTTGCCAATCAACTGTTGTTATTGTTATAAACAGCCTCCTGGTGCTTCGGAGCTCATTAACTGTTTAATAATTGTAAACAAAGCCGCCAAAGATTGAGGAAAGATGGACTGGTTCGTAAGTGCTTGCGTAGCTGCTTCGTGAATCTGGCCCCAGGTTCGTAAGTGCTTGCATAACTGCTTCGTAAATCTGGCTCCAGGTTCGTAAGTGCTTGCGTAACTGCTTCGTAAATCTGGCTCCAGGTTCGTAAGTGCTTGCGTAACTGCTTCATGACTCTGGCCCCAGGTTCGTAAGTGCTTGCGTAACTGCTTCATGAATCTGGCTCCAGGCTCGTACCACCAACACAGAGTAGAGCACAAACCGTAAACAATGACGCTACACTTTCACTCTCAACTCCTGGCCCGCGAGTGCACACTACCACCTGTACTCTGAAGCACGCAGGCCGCTACACACCACCAGTGTACATGCAACCCGTTCTCGCACTTTCTTTAAGTCAATATTGACTTATTGAATAAGTGCATATGTGACATACTAATTGATTGCGAATATTTTAGTTTACCTTGAAAAGCTTCATAGAAAACACCGACCTTACCTAACCTTCTTAGTATGTTAAGATAAGCATCTTATTGCTTCGTAATTACAATTATTACTTAACCTATTATAGGTATAGGTTAAGTAATAATTTTAATTACGAAGCAATAAGATGCTTATCTTAACATACGAAGAAGGTTAGGTAAGGTCGGTGTTTTCTATGAAGCTTTTCAAGGTAAACTAAAATATTCACAATCAATTAGTATGTCTTATGCAGGCATTTAATAAGTCAATATTGACTATAAGAAAGTGCGAGATCGGGTTGGTACATCATACTAAAGTAAACATATCCTAACCTACCAGAGGACCCAAAACAAAAAACGGGACAATGTCAATTTCACACCCCTCACCATTCTAAATTTGTGCCATGTAATAAAAATAAATAAAAAAAAGACCTTTTTTTGATCAATTAAAAAAAGCTTAGTTTTTTTCCGTTTTTCTCCGCTGGGACTCAGAGCCAGCAGGGAATTTTTTTGTGGTTTTGCATGACCGAGTTTAATGTCCTGAGGTCACTTAAGTACTTATGAGCATGTTGTAAGGAGGAAGGTGGTGGTAATGGCCGTACCCAGATCAGGGGCCTGACGGCTGAGTGAACAGCGCTCGGTATTCGTAGTCCTAACCTCACATAACTCACTCGAGGATCTATAGTCACCCACCTGACATTTGTTTCTCGGTAGATTCCGGGTTCGATCCCCGGCGAGAAACAAATGGACAGACTTTCTTTCACCCTGATGCGCCTGTTCACCTAGCAGTAAATAGGTCCCTGGGAGTTAGACAGCTGCTACGGGCTGCTTCCTGAGGGTAACAAAAAGGAGGCCTGGTTGAGAACCGGGCCGCGGGGACGCTAAGCCCCGAAACCATCTCAAGATAACGTCATCTCAAGATAACATGATCTCAAGATACCACTATCTCAAGATAACGCGGGTCGCTGGCATGATAACCTTGGTGGAGATGACCCACGTGGAGCTTGTATTTCCAGGACAATGTTTAATAGAAGTTCCCCAGGTAAATCCACGACGGGATCACCATAGCCCGTGCTACATGGAACATTTTTGTTGCCAGTAGCTGAATGGTAAACAGCAATAATAGGCGTCATTTGTCGCGGGCCTGGCCGGTGGTGGGGGTCGAAGGGGAGGGTGGTGGAGGCGTGACCCAGAGAGACAGGCAAGCCAGGGGCTCCACACACACACACAGTCAGTCCTCCGCGAGCTTCAGCGCGGGAAGGTATTCCATACGTCCTCCTAGACAACCTGTACACGCCGCCGCACGCAACTCGTCGCACGCAAACACACCCCAAAGCGACACACTCAACTTGCGTGGCACTGTTCGGGGAATGCTGCCGTTATTGTGGTGATAGAGTGATGCCCTCCAGTGGTATTTACGTGGGCAAGTGTGTGTGTGTGTTTACAGTGCAGGCTCCCGGAATAGTGATTGGTGAGTGCCAGGATGGAGTGTCTGGCACTAGTGGTCAAGTCGAGTCAGGGCCAGGCACTATAGGGGGCCAATGTGGCACTGTTGGTGAGTGCCGCCCCACTCCATCACGCCTCTTGTGGGTGAAGTGTTTGCCTCAATTCACGTAAAAACAACACGTGATGGTGAACCAGTGAAAGAAAACACTATTATTATTATTGTTTATAGTGCAAAATATAGTGAATGAGGACCCGCTACTTGGTCACAATACAGAAAAAACTAAATATAATCAATCGAAGATACAGAAATACTAAATATATTTACTCGAAGATACAGGAAAATGTAATATATTCACTCGAAGATACAGGAAAATGTAATATATTCACTCGAAGATACAGGAAAATGTAATATATTCACTCGAAGATACAGGAAAATGTAATATATTCACTCGAAGATACAGGAAAATGTAATATATTCACTCGAAGATACAGGAAAATGTAATATATTCACTCGAAGATACAGGAAAATGTAATATATTCACTCGAAGATACAGGAAAATGTAATATATTCACTCGAAGATACAGGAAAATGTAATATATTCACTCGAAGATACAGGAAAATGTAATATATTCACTCGAAGATACAGGAAAATGTAATATATTCACTCGAAGATACAGGAAAATGTAATATATTCACTCGAAGATACAGGAAAATGTAATATATTCACTCGAAGATACAGGAAAATGTAATATATTCACTCGAAGATACAGGAAAATGTAATATATTCACTCGAAGATACAGGAAAATGTAATATATTCACTCGAAGATACAGGAAAATGTAATATATTCACTCGAAGATACAGGAAAATGTAATATATTCACTCGAAGATACAGGAAAATGTAATATATTCACTCGAAGATACAGGAAAATGTAATATATTCACTCGAAGATACAGGAAAATGTAATATATTCACTCGAAGATACAGGAAAATGTAATATATTCACTCGAAGATACAGGAAAATGTAATATATTCACTCGAAGATACAGGAAAATGTAATATATTCACTCGAAGTTACAGAAATACTAAATATATTCACTCGAAGATACAGGAAAAAAACCAAATATAATCGTTGCTGTTTAAGATTCGCTACTTGGAACAAAAAGTTCCAAGTAGCACGGGCTATGGTGAGCCCGTAGTTAAAATGACTCGAGTGCCAGGGGAGTTTAACAAACCCCAGCTGGTGGGCGTGTACCATCTGTGGCAGGTGGTCCTGTAGTTATCACCCGTAAGGGCTCAAATAACAACCATCACTTCAGCACAGAGTGTGAGAACTTTTCCATCTGATAAAGAACTGTGTTATCTTGAAAGATGTTGTGTTATCTTGAGATGATTTCGGGGCTTTAGTGTCCCCGCGGCCCGGTCCTCGACCAGGCCTCCACCCCCAGGAAGCAGCCCGTGACAGCTGACTAACTCCCAGGTACCTATTTACTGCTAGGTAACAGGGGCATTCAAGGTGAAAGAAACTTTACCCATTTGTTTCTGCCTCGTGCGGGAATCGAACCCGCGCCAAAGAATTACGAGTCCTGCCCGCTATCCACCAGGCTACGAGGCCCCCCTCGTAGACGGTTGGACGGTTAAACCTACTTCAGTGAATTCTTTTACAACAGTTGACTGTAAGTGACCCCCTGTTACCTAGCAGTAAAATAGGTACCTGGGAGTTAGTCAGCTGTCACGGGCTGCTTCCTGGGGGTGGAGGCCTGGTCGAGGACCGGGCCGCGGGGACACTAAAAAAAAAAAAAAAAAAGCCCCGAAATCATCTCAAGATAACTTCAAGATAAGTTCGTTGATTTTCCGGGCGTATTATACGCATCCTGAATCAGTGTATTGGACTTTGAAAAACCATTGATTTTTTACCATTGTGTAGGGCGTTGGCTGGCGTTACTATAGCGTTGGCGATGAGTCACAATAACGTGGCTGAAGTATGTTGACCAGACCACACACTAGAAGGTGACGGGACGACGACGTTTCGGTCCGTCCTGGACCGAATCGACTTGAGAATGGTCCAGGACGGACCGAAACGTGGTCGTCCCTTCAACTTCTAGTGTGTGGTCTGGTCAACTTACTATAGTGTTGTTACACTGTAGTATACCTTTCGTAAACTAACGCCATAATGTCTAGAATTTAATCGTGGCATGATTGTGAATCTGCCGCGAGCTTCAGGTGGATACTAAGTGTACTCAAGGTCGTCTATCACACTGAACCTGTAGGTAGAGTTTACTTTGTAATGTGGGGAAGTAAACTTTGTAATACATGGGATTTACCTCCACACTGCGCGATCTCTGACCTAGGCCAGGACTCTTGAACCATTAACGAAACCTGTACATCTTTCCTTAATCACGGTGGCTTTGTTTACATCTATTAAACAGCTTACGAAGCTTGGAAACTTAAACAAGCCAAGGTTATTATTGTCTTAACCTCACAGGACTACGTGACTCATAAACTTATATTACAGGTAAACGAAGCCACATGATTGAGGAAAGATGTACAGGTTTCGTATGTGGTTGGGTGAAGCTTGAGGTTGAGGAGTCCCGGTCCTGGGGCCAATTCACGAAAGCACTTGGCGGCTGTGTTTACAATTATTAAACAGTTAATGAGCTCGGAAGCACCAGGAGGCTGTTTATAACAATAACAACAGTTGATTGGCAAGTTTTCATGCTTGTAAACTGTTTAATAAATGTAACCAAAGCCGTCAAAGATTGAGGAAAAATGTACACGTTCGTAAGTACTTGCGTAACTGCTTCGTGAATCTGGCCCTAGGTTCGGAAGTGCTTGCGTAACTGCTTCCTGAATCTGGCCCGGTATCTAAAGGAAGTCGAAATGCCTTGAGCCATGTATAAGCTCATTATAGTGAACTTATACATGGCTCAAGCTTATACATGGCTTATACATGGGTTAGTCTGGTAGCAGCTAAGCGAGGGTAGAACTAGCCTGTATCTTCGAGGTTATCTTGAGATGATTTCGGGGCTTTAGTGACCCCGCGGCCCGGTCCTCGACCAGGCCTCCACCCCCAGGAAGCAGCCCGTGACAGCTGACTAACTCCCAGGTACCTATTTACTGCTAGGTAACAGGGGCATTCAGGGTGAAAGAAACTTTGCCCATTTGTTTCTGCCTCGTGCGGGAATCGAACCCTCGCCACAGAATTACGAGTCCTGCGCGCTATCCACCAGGCTACGAGGCCCCTAAAGCTACTCTATCCCTTTGAGATGTATTTAATTATCTCAATAAACGGACTTGAACGCCTAAAGCATTTATCACACTATATTTGAGAGGAGCCGCTTTGGCTCATCTCACATGGAATTATTTTAGTGTGGTAGATTTGAAAGCAATACCTCTTTAATATATTTTTTCGAAACTAGATTATCATACACCTGCTTTCGCTGGAGTAATGTGAGTTGATAGATGTTGATAGATAGTTAGATAGATAGATAGATAGTTGATAGTTGATCTATCCCAATAATTGAGGTGTTCTATTGAATAGATTTAATCTGTCAAGGTTTTTTGGTTCTATGGGGTAGTTATTTTAGGTTCTATGGGGTAGCTATTTTTCCTGTGTTATATAGAGCCGGTCGGCCAAGCGGACAGCACGCTGGACTTGTGATCCTGTGCTTCTGGGTTCGATCCCAGGCGCCGGCGAGAAACAATGGGCAGAGTTCCTTTCACCCTATGCCCCTGTTACCTAGCAGTAAAATAGGTACCTGGGTGTTAGTCAGCTGTCACGGGCTGCTTCCTGGGGGTGGAGGCCTGGTCGAGGACCGGGCCGCGGGGACACTAAAGCCCCGAAATCATCTCAAGATAACCTCAAGATAGAGCAGTTAATGTTCACTAGTGTTCAAGCCTCTAGAGTACTTTTGTAGTGTCTAGAGTAGATAACGTAATATTATTCATCCTCCGGTACCCCATACCCACTATTGGATGCCCCGGTACCCCCCCCCCCACTACTGGATGCCCCGGTACTCCAACCCCCCACTACTGGATGCCCCGGTACCCCGCCCCCCCCACTACTGGGTGCCCCGGTACCCCGCCCCCCCACTACTGGATGCCCCGGTACCCCGCCCCCCCCACTACTGGGTGCCCCGGTACCCCAACCCCCCACTACTGGATGCCCCGGTACCCCGCCCCCCCCCACTACTGGGTGCCCCGGTACCCCAACCCCCCACTACTGGATGCCCCGGTACCCCAACCCCCCACTACTGGATGCCCCGGTACCCCAACCCCCCACTACTGGATGCCCCGGTACCCCAACCCCCCACTACTGGATGCCCCGGTACCCCAACCCACCGGTACGGCGTGAACGCCCTCCGACACTCGCATGGTATGTTTATATAGCATTTAGGAAGCCGAACGTTCACGATGCGACACGTTCCCGCCTGTACGCCCAGTGACACCTGAAGCACGGTGCACTGACCACTGTGCACGGTGCACGGTACAGGACAGGACCCAGTAGCTACACCGGAATGTAGGGTATCGATCTGTGTCCCAGATAAGCGGCCGCCGGACCCGTGACAGTCTTAGCCAAGTAGGAATCTGGGAGGCCTAGTTAGTCTAGCAGCAGCTGGGGGAAGCTGTAGTTAGTCTAGCAGCAGCTGGGGGAAGCTGTAGTTAGTCTAGCAGCAGCTGGGGGAAGCTGTAGTTAGCAGCTGCATGTTAACTGGGGCAGGAGGTGTGAGCCAGATAGGTCAAGGCCCAGCGTGTTTACATCACCGCCATGTTCCTTGGGCCAGATTCACGAAAGCACTTACGCAAGCACTTACGAACCTGTACATCTTTTCTCAATCTTTGGCGGCTTTGTTTACAATTATTAGACAGTTAATGCGCTCGGAAGCACCAGGAGGCTGTTTATAACAATAACAACAGTTGATTGGCAAGTTTTCATGCTTGTAAACTGTTTAATAAACGTAACCAAAGCCGTCAAAGATTGAGGAAAGATGTACACGTTCGTAAGTGCTTGCGTAACTGCTTCGTGAATCTGGCTCCAGGTGAGTGAGTTTGTTTACCTGCAGGACTCACACGTTGGCTCCACACTGTCTCGACTGTGACTAATGATGAATGGCCGAGTGTGTGTGTTTGGACAAATCAACAAGGGCCGTGACGAGGATTCGAACCTGCGTCCGGGAGCATCCCAGACGCTGCCCTTAATCGACTGAGCTACGACAGGGTTAAAAGAGTTGAACCCGAACTTCTACTGAAGTTCTAGAACTTCGGTTTCATCTCTTTTTACCCTGTCGTAGTTCAGTCGATTAAGGAAGTGTCTGGGATGCTCTCGGACGCAGGTTCGAATCCTCGTCACGGCCCTTGTTTGTGTTTACACACAAACACAAACAAGGAGCTGCTGGGACCGCATGGGGTCTCGTGGATGAGTAGGTAGCGCTCTGGGGTCGTAGTCCTAAGGGCTCTGGTTCGATCCCCGGCGGAGGCGGAAAGAAATGGTTAGAGTTTCTTTTACGCTGGTGCTCTGTTCATCTAGCAGTAAAATAGGTACCTGGGAGTTAGACAAATGCTACGGGCTGCTTCCTGGGGGTGGAGGCCTGGTCGAGGACCGGGCCGCGGGGACACTAAAGCCCCGAAACCATCTCAAGATAACCTCAAGATAGTCGTATATTTTGTATATTGTTATCATGTTTCCCCATGGTTCGCCTGTCTGCTATATTGAACTGACTGTTTGTTTCCATGTCCTCAAAAGCCGCCATGATTGAGGAAAGATGCCACACCTGCAAAACACCTGATGGTGGAAGATGAGGTCGTGTCTGAAGTGCAGGTGTTGACATGCATGTGTCTGAGGTGTAGGTGTTGACGTGTCTTGATGCTTTTGCCTGATGATTCTCGGAAGTTCCCTTGTAGCTTGCGCAGCCCGACCTAGACACCACAGTTCGGTGGATCAAGTAGCCATTAGTGACAGTATTGGGCAGCGCCACCCATCCTGTGAGTGGACGCAGAACGCCGCCCTGCATGAAGCGAGACCGTCGCTCTACCGTCCAGCCCAAGGGGAGGGAGGAGGGGGGGTAGGGGATGAGTGGGGGGCAGATGGATAGAGAGCGGGAAAGCCTGATGGATGGGGCTCCGCAGACCCAACCACACTAACCCCTCCTTCATCTCCAACACCTTTGTGTGAGGCGCCGAACCTCATTATCCCCCCATGATATATATGGAGTTGTGCCCGGAGGGGGGGGTTCTGACCCCCCCGGACTCCAGGGGGGGGCTTCTGGCCCCCCCGAGCCACGGGCACGCTCGCTTACAACACTTTTTAACCCGGGAAAAAGATTGTGTTTTCCTCGTATTATTTTCGTTTACTTTGTACTATAGGTTATAATGGCTCTCTCTTCCTCTTTCAGGCATTGTTAAATTATGGATTCATAATATAATAAAATAATTGGCCATGCTGTTGCTGAACGAGAAACGGAGAAAAATACAATTAATATAGGCCTATATGATAATATTTAAGCCATTTTACTGCGAAGATTTTACATAATACTATAGTAAACAGTGTAGTGTTATTATAAAGTTGGTAATGAAAATATTATAAGATATTATGATAATTAGCAACAATATGTGAGAGCTGTGCCACAACTGTTGGAAGAGTGCCATTGGGGCGACACTGTGCCACACTGTTGGAAGAAGAGTGCCATAGGGGCGACACTGTGCCACACTGTTGGAAGAAGAGTGCCATAGGGGCGACACTGTGCCACACTGTTGGAAGAAGAGTGCCATAGGGGGACACAGTGCCACACTGTTGGAAGAAGAGTGCCATAGGGTCGACACAGTGCCACACTGTTGGAAGAAGAGTGCCACAGGGGCGACACTGTGCCACACTGTCGAGAGAAGAGTGCCACAGGGACGACACAGTGCCACACCACCACCCAGGCAACTGGAACAGAATCAGTTCCTGAAGGTCATGGCGAACTGAGATAACATCACCCAAGGAAGCTAGGTATCGTCAGACTCCACTTTCGTCTTGGACGAAGACATTGAGGTGCTGGAGGGCCAAGAGACGACGTACTGGAGGAGGACCTCGAACTCTACACGTGACTATGCTACACTGCACCACATTGGTACGTTAATCTTAATACTCAAGTATTTTCTCTTATGAAGTTTTTGCATTTTTGTCAGGGAGATAAATTTAACATTCTGAGCCTTGGGAGCCGGTCGGCCGAGCGGACAGCACGCGGGACTTGTGATCCTGTGGTCCTGGGTTCGATCCCAGGCGCCGGCGAGAAACAATGGGCAGAGTTTCTTTCACCCTATGCCTCTGTGAAGGCGAGTTTATTGGGCAGCGCCACTCATCCTGTGAGTGGACATGAGGCGGTCGGCCGAGCGGACAGCACGCTGGACTTGTGATCCTGTGGTCCTGGGTTCGATCTCAGGCGCCGGCGAGAAACAATGGGCAGAGTTTCTTACACCCTATGCCCCTGTTACCTAGCAGTAAATAGGTACCTGGGTGTTAGCCAGTTGTCACGGGCTGCTTCCTGGGGGTGTAGGCCTGGTCGAGGACCGGGCCGCGGGGACACTAAAGCCCCGAAATCATCTCAAGATAACCTCAAGAAGATAACCTGGTACTGTACATAAACCATGGTCTGGGATGCTGGACCCATGTATACTGTATTATGTGTATTCTCAGGTGTGCAGTATACACCACCCCATCCGTGGTGTTGTGTAAAACCCTGGTTTGTGTCTCGGATAGGCTGTAGGAGCCAAGTAATTCCAGTAGAACTTCTGGTTTCAACTCTTTTTTTTTTACCATGTCGTAGCTTAGTCGATTAAGGCAGCGTCTGGGATGATCCCGGACGTAGGTTCGAATCCTCGTCACGGCCCTTGTGGATTTGTTCGTGGTGACCTAGTTTGTTAATTCTATGTATGACGAGTCTTGATTATAGTAATATAGATTTAGAAAAGATGTTCAGGGGCCAGATTCACGAAGTAGTTACGCAAGCACTTACGAACCTGTCCATCTTATCTCAATCTTTGGCGGCTTTGTTTACAATTATTAAACAGTTAATGAGCTCGGAAGCACCAGGAGGCTGTTTATAACAATAACAACAGTTGATTGGTAAGTTTTAATGTTTGTAAACTGTTTAATAAATGTAACCAAAGCCGTCAAAGATGGAGGAAAAGATGTACACGTTCGTAAGTGCTTGCGTAACTGCTTCGTGAATCTGGCCCCAGGTTCGTAAGTACTTGCGTAACTGCTTCGTGAATCTGGCCCCCTGGCCTCTATTTACCTCAATTACAATAACAAAGTAATAGTGGTAAAGTGTGTGTGTGTGTGACTTCAGATATGTCCACAACTGCATCATGTTTCATAGGATTATCACCTCTATCATGCCAAGGATATTTGTTGTGATGTGAAGGCGTTTAGTAGTGTGGTAACCTTGTCACTCCCAGCTTGTATTCTGCTTGTCACGTGTCATTGTCACGGGTCATTGTCACGGGTCATTGTCACGTGTCATTGTCACGGGTCATTGTCACGGGCGCCAGGTGTGGAGGGTGTGTGTGTGATGTCTTCACCCGTTCTTAACTAAATTCATTTGGGGGGTTCATTTCTTGAGCCCATTGTGTGTGTGTGTAACTTTTTCAACTACTGTTCAGAGGATGGGTATGGGGGTCCACTACCACCCACAGGATGGGGTATGGGGTCCACTACCACCCACGGGATGGGGTATGGGGTCCACTACCACCCACAGGATGGGGTATGGGGTCCACTACCACCCACGGGATGGGGTATGGGGTCCACTACCACCCACAGGATGGGTATGGGGTCCACTACCACCCACAGGATGGGGTATGGGTCCACTACCACCCACAGGATGGGGTATGGGGGTCCACTACCACCCACAGGATGGGGTATGGGATGCATAATAAATTACCAATAAATATCTTGTGAATTCTGTATGCGATGAAGAGTTTAAATAATGCCGTTCATTGCTTTATTTCAAGTAGCATTAGTTCATGAACTTTACCGCATCTCTTTATCACCATCATCACATATACAGTTAGAGCCAGCAGGCCTACATGGCCTCTACAGCCTATAGGCGGCCCTGGAGGCAATTTGAAGAAACTTCCTTTTTTCCCCAAAAGGAAGATGATCTCTGGTATCTTGTGATGGATAGTGATAAAGTGAAGCTTTCCCAGCGGGCCAGCTACCTGTCCAGACCCTGCCTGGCCTTCACGGCCTCCGGACGGACGTCTTTATACAACGTAGATAAGAACAGAACATAAGAACATAAGAACATAAGAACAAAGGTAACTGCAGAAGGCCTATTGGCCCATACAAGGCAGCTGCTATCTATAACCACCCAATCCCACTCATATACATGTCCAACCCGCACTTGAAACAATCGAGGGACACCACCTCCACCACGTTACGCGGTAATGGGTTCCACAAATCAACAACCCTGTTACCTAACCAGTATTTACCCAAGTCTTTCCTAAATCTAAACTTATCATCGCCGTATATACCTTACCGCTTGTCCTAGATAGGATAGGGTTAGGGAGCTGCTGCTGCTGCAGTATATAGCGATCTGTTGAATGTTTAACCATAGAAGGTTGTTTCAGATTTAGCTACTCAGAACGAAGTGTCCATGTAGCACGGGCTATGGCGAGCCCGTGCCCATAGAAGGTGATTGATGTGTTTTTACACAAGCCGTCAAGACGGAGTCAGGGCAGAGTCTGCGGTTTATCTCAGAGGTCACTCCTCCTCCTACCTACCCTAGAGCCTCCTCTCCTGAACTGTCCCCCTCTCCTAATGCGTGGTCTGTACCTATGACCGCCTATCCCTTCGTGGGGAAGTGGGCTACGTCGCGGTGTCGAGGTTGTGGGGAGGTTATCTTGAGGTTATCTTGAGATGATTTCGGGGCTTTAGTGTCCCCGTGGCCCGGTCCTCGACCAGGCCTCCACCCCCAGGAAGCAGCCCGTGACAGCTGACTAACTCCCAGGTACCTATTTTACTGCTAGGTAACAGGGGCATAGGGTGAAAGAAACTCTGCCCATTGTTTCTCGCCGGCGCCTGGGATCGAACCCGGGACACAGGATCACAAGTCCAGCGTGCTGTCCGCTCGGCCGACCGCCTCTGCTCCCGGGGAGCAGAAAGTTGGGGCAGACTGCGGCCCTGATTATTTATACATTATCTGCTGAGAGGTGTTGCGTGGGTGGCTAATGTGTTGATGCGTCTGATGTCATTGTTGGGGGGGGGGGGGTGTGTCTGTGACTCATGGGTGGGGGTTCCAGGCGCGGGCGGGATGGGTCGCCACAAGCATCACTCACTCACTAGACAAGCGACACTCATCCTGTGAGTGGACATGAGCCGGTCGGCCGAGCGGACAGCACACTGGACTTGTGATCCTGTGGTCCTGGGTTCGATCCCAGGCGCCGGCGAGAAACAATGGGCAGAGTTTCTTTCACCCTATGCCCCTGTTACCTAGCAGTAAAATAGGTACCTGGGTGTTAGTCAGCTGTCACGGGCTGCTTCCTGGGGGTGGAGGCCTGGTCGAGGACCGGGCCGCGGGGACACTAAAGCCCCGAAATCATCTCAAGATAACCTGAAGATAACCGCGCGCTCTCTCTCTCTCTCTCTCTCTCTCTCTCTCTCTCTCTCTCTCTCTCTCTCTCTCTCTCTCTCTCTCTCTCTCTCTCTCTCTCTCTCTCTCTCTCTCTCTCTCTCTCTCTCTCTCTCACCTTACCTTTCCGTGTAAGGTCAGACGTCATACCTTCACCTGCCAGCGGGCACCCTCTTGAGTCCTGTATAATCTGCGGTCAGCGCTGAGTCCTGTATAATCAGGTGTGTATAAAGATTAGGAGTGACCGCAGTATATTCACCTAGTTGTGCTTGCGGGGGTTGAGCTCTGGCTCTTTGGTCCCGCCTCTCAACTGTCAATCAACTGATATACAGGTTCCTGAGCCTACTGGGCTCTATCATATCTACACCTGAAACTGTGTATGGAGTCAGCCTCCACCACATCACTGCCTAATACATTCCATTTATTAACTACTCTGACACTGAAAAAGTTCCGTCCAATGTCTCTGTGGCTCGAATAATCTGTCTAAAGGTCATAGATATACTGTGGAATATGATTATTGATCTGCTGTATTGATTTGTTTAATAAAAAAAGCAAGAGTTTTACTTTGCAATCACAAGCGAGGTTTTGGGTGGTTTGTGAAAGCAGAACTTTTAATCTACTGGTGTTGGGGGTACTTGTTCGACCGGCACTGTTGTGCACTGGTGAAAGTGATAGGCTGCTTGTTGCATGTTGTGGCTCAGGCGGCTGTCTGTGTGTGTGTGTGTGTGTGTGTGTGTGTGTGTGTGTGTGTGTGTGTGTGTGTGTGTGTGTGTGTGTGTGTGTGTGTGTGTGTGTGTGTGTGTGTGGCTGTGTGTGTGTGTGTGTGTAATTACCTAAGTGTAGTTACAGGATGAGAGCTACGCTCGTGGTGTCCCGTCTTCCCAGCACTCTTTGTCATATAACGCTTTGAAACTACTGACGGTCTTGGCCTCCACCACCTTCTCACCTAACTTGTTCCAACCGTCTACCACTCTGTTTGTGAAAGTAAATTTTCTTATATTTCTTCGGCATCTGTGTTTAGCTAGTTTAAATCTTTGAACTCTTGCTCTTAAAGTGTGTGTGTGTGTGTGTGTGTGTGTGTGTGTGTGTGTGTGTGTGTATATATAATACACGTCTCTTTCCCGGAGTTTAATAACTCTGTATGATAGATTTTTGTTATCTATCTATGTATGATAGACCCTTGTTTGCTATTCTAATAGACCTCCGTAATCTGTATGATAGACTTTTGCTTCCTGCATTTGTGGCCTATGTATGATTTTATTACCGATTTTCATACATACGAGCAATGAGTGGGATTGGGTGGTTATAGATAGGAGCTGCCTCGTATGGGCCAATAGGCCTTCTGCAGTTCCCTTTGTTCTTATGTTATAAAAAGGAGCTGCCTCGTATGGGCCAATAGGCCTTCTGCAGTTACCTTTGTTCTTATGTTCAATTGCCACACATCATTATTTGGATGCCCTTGTGCTTGGGGAATCAGAATTCCTGATTTCAGAATCAGAATGGAAACATCACTGTAGAGGGGAGGGAGTTATCAAGGGAAAGCACCAAGCCATTACGACTACTTAGCACTGGGAAGGGGTCAGGATAAGGATTTGGGATGGGACGGGGGAAAGGAATGGTGGCTAACCACTTGGATAGTGGGTCAGATATAGGAATAGTCCTTATATCCTTAGGATTATACCTGAAAAAATAGACTAGGTGTGTGGTAGATGGCAGGTCAGGTGTGTGTGTGTGGCAGATAGCAGGTCAGGTGTGTGTGTGGCAGGTCACAGGTCAGGTGTGTGTGTGGCAGATAGCAGGTCAGGTGTGTGTGTGGCAGATAGCAGGTCAGGTGTGTGTGTGGCAGGTCACAGGTCAGGTGTGTGTGTGGCAGGTCACAGGTCAGGTGTGTGTGGCAGGTCACAGGTCAGGTGTGTGTGTGGCAGGTGACAGGTCAGGTGTGTGTGTGGCAGATTACAGGTCAGGTGTGTGTGTGGCAGGTCACAGGTCAGGTGTGTGTGTGGCAGATAGCAGGTCAGGTGTATGTGTGGCAGGTGACAGGTCAGGTGTGTGTATGTGGCAGATAGCAGGTCAGGTGTGTGAGACAGGTGTGGCCGACATGATAGTGCTGGCAGCCATCAGCAACTTTCCTTCCTGTCTCCTCCCGTGTCTTACCTTGGGGCTATATCTCCCACACCTGGCTCCCTTGGGTACACCTGGCTCCCTTGGGTACACCTGGCTCCTCTCTACACCTGGCTTCTCTCTCTACACCTGGCTCCTCTCTACACCTGGCTTCTCTCTCTACACCTGGCTTCTCTCTCTACACCTGGCTTCCCTCTCTACACCTGACTCCTCTCTCTACACCTGGCTCCTCTCTACACCTGGCTTCCCTCTCTACACCTGACTCCTCTCTCTACACCTGGCTCCTCTCTACACCTGGCTTCTCTCTCTACACCTGACTCATCTCTCTACACCTGGCTCCTCTCTACACCTGGCTTCTCTCTCTACACCTGGCTTCTCTCTCTACACCTGGCTTCTCTCTCTACACCTGGCTTCCCTCTCTACACCTGACTCCTCTCTCTACACCTGGCTCCTCTCTACACCTGGCTTCTCTCTCTACACCTGGCTTCTCTCTCTACACCTGGCTTCTCTCTCTACACCTGACTCCTCTCTCTACACCTGACTCCTCTCTCTACACCTGGCATCTCTCTCTACACCTGGCTTCTCTCTCTACACCTGGCTTCTCTCTCTACACCTGGCTTCTCTCTCTACACCTGGCTTCTCTCTCTACAGCTGGCTCCTCTCTCTACACCTGGCTTCTCTCTCTACACCTGGCTTCTCTCTCTACACCTGGCTTCTCTCTCTACACCTGGCTCCTCTCTCTACACCTGGCTCCTCTCTCTACACCTGGCTTCTCTCTCTACACCTGGCTTCTCTCTCTACACCTGGCTTCTCTCTCTACACCTGGCTCCTCTCTCTACACCTGGCTCCTCTCTCTACACCTGGCTTCTCTCTCTACACCTGGCTCCTCTCTCTACACCTGACTCTCTCCAGACCTGACTCATCGTAAGAAACGCAGTTCTCATAACCTCTCAGATCTCAACCTTCTTGCTATAAACTTCTGTACATTAATAATATCTGTTTTATTGTTTCATTTAGGTGTGGATTCCGGTGCTGCATATTCTTGTCTTGGTCTCACATACGTTGTACGAACTGTCTCGACAGTCAATATACAAGTTTTTAAATGTTGCTTTAAGATTTTTTTTTATCAGCTTGGTGTATGCCGCTGATGTTACCCCGTGTAGATGTGTAGTGGCTGTGTGTTGATGTAGAGGAGTGGCTCTCTTGCAGTGCCACGCTGTGCAGTGCCACGCTGTGCAGAGCCATGCTGTGCAGTGCCACGCTGCGCAGTGCCACGCTGTGCAGTGCCACGCTGCGCAGTGCCACGCTGTGCAGTGCCACGCTGCGCAGTGCCACGCTGTGCAGAGCCATGCTGTGCAGTGCCATGCTGTGCAGAGCCATGCTGTGCAGTGCCACGCTGCGCAGTGCCACGCTGTGCAGAGCCATGCTGTGCAGTGCCACGCTGCGCAGTGCCACGCTGTGCAGTGCCACGCTGTGCAGTGCCACGCTGTGTAGTGCCACGCTGTGCAGTGCCATTGGTCGAGAGAAAGTTGACATTGACTGCGACCCAGGTGGCCAGACAGTCAGTCTCTGAGGGTCGATTGCGACTCTACTCCACTGTTGTTGTTGTTATAGATTCAGCTACTCGGAACACGTTCCAAGTAGCACGGGCTATGGTGAGCCCGTAACTTATCTGGCACAGGAGCGGTGCAAGTAGCGCGGGCTATGGTGAGCCCGTAACTTATCTGGCACAGGAGCGGTGCAAGTAGCGCGGGCTATGGTGAGCCCGTAACTTATCTGGCACAGGAGCGGGGCAAGTAGCACGGGCTATGGTGAGCCCGTAACTTATCTGGCACAGGAGCGGTGCAAGTAGCACGGGCTATGGTGAGCCCGTAACTTATCTGGCACAGGAGCGGGGCAAGTAGCACGGGCTACGGTGAGCCCGTAACTTATCTGGCACAGGAGCGGTGCAAGTAGCACGGGCTATGGTGAGCCCGTAACTTATCTGGCACAGGAGCGGGGCAAGTAGCACGGGCTATGGTGAGCCCGTAGTGGACTTACCTGGCACAGGAGCGGGACAAGTAGCATGGGCTATGGTGAGCCCGTAGTGGACTTACTTGGCACAGGAGCGGGGCAAGTAGCACGGGCTATGGTGAGCCCGTAGTGGACTTACCTGGCACAGGAGCGGGGCAAGTAGCACGGGCTATGGTGAGCCCGTAATGGACTTACCCGGCACAGGAGCCGTGCTGTCCTACCAAACACAGAACGTTTGGGGACGTTATTAAATGTTGCCACAAA
>NC_091221.1:10341973-10469473 GCF_040958095.1 Procambarus clarkii
GGCTGACTCCATACACAGTTTCAAGTGTAGATATGATAGAGCCCAATAGGCTCAGGAACCTGTACATCTGTTGATTAACGGTTGAGAGGCGGGACCAAAGAGCCAGAGCTCAACCCCCACAAACACAACTAGGTGAGTACATATGGAGGCCTTTAGATAGCGGTACACCACCTACGTGAGACCACTCTTTGAGCATGCCGCCCCATCTTGGAACGCTCCAAATACTTCAGGAAGCTCGAAATGATGTAGAAGTTTGCAACGAGACTCGTCCCAGAATTGCCTGATATGAGGCATGAAGAGAGACTGAAGGAACTACATCTAACGACGCTAGACAGGAGAGAAAGTGGAGATATGATAGAGACATACAAAATACTTAAGGGGGGAGATTGACAGAGTGGAAAAAGAGGAAATATTTACAATAAATACCAATAAAACAAAAGAGTAGTGGGAACATAGAATGAACTAAAGGGGCAGGTTGTAGAGGCAAACTGTATTTATAACTTTAAAAGTAAATATGATTGGTAAATAGGTCAGTAGTCATTATAAATATGATTGGTAAATAGGTCAGTAGTCATTATAAATATGATTGGTAAATAGGTCAGTAGTCATTATAAATATGATTGGTAAATAGGTCAGTAGTCATTATAAATATGATTGGTAAATAGGTCAGTAGTCATTATAAATATGATTGGTAAATAGGTCAGTAGTCATTATAAATATGATTGGTAAATAGGTCAGTAGTCATTGTAAATATGATTGGTAAATAGGTCAGCATTGTAAATACAGTGAGAGGTGGGGGGGGGATTGGGAGGAGTGAGAGGTGAGGTATAGGTGAGGGGTGAGAGTAGGGAGGGCCAGGGTAGGAGAGAGGAGGGGGGGCACACGACCCCAGGAAGGGGGTGCTGCTGCTGCTGCTGCAAGATCATATCATATAAACGGCAAGTCAGCAGTCTTGAGTCATGACAATTACTGGCGTTAGTGGTGTCACGGGGTTGTCACGCCCCGTATGTCACCCATCCAGGTACAGTGACGCACTGTGCGACAGTGTATACCGTGTTGTTGTAACACCCATGACCTCCCCCCCCCTTAGAGTTCACACCCAGGGAAGCCTTCTCCAAGAGATCAGCCCAGATGACCTCCGGATTATCTTGTATATTGATTAAAAAATTCCTGGGTTAGTCTTAGTCAGCATAGTTTCAAGTATGTAATATTTCATGATACTCTTGTCAAACATTGCAATGGAATTGGACTCCAGATTCTTATGTGTAAACATCCATGGATCTCCCCCTTTTGGCCAGGTCAGAGGTCAGTCACACATGTAATTAATAACTCCTCTCTTGAAGAGTGTATGGTGAATGTCAAACAAGCTTAATTGAAATATTTTTAAGTGTTTGTGCACGTGTGGCCAACTTCTTACATTCTTGGTGTAGGTAGCAACAGCAGATCTCCCCCCTCCCCCCTGTGGGGGTTGTATATAGAGGTCCTGTAGAGACTTAGTGAGAGAGAGTGCGGGACACCAGGATGGAGAGCGGGGCTGTGAAGAACATCTCAGCCACGGAGAGACAGAGGTCTTAAGGTAATGTGTGTGATCTCTGAGGTTTTGTTCTATGTCCAAATTTCTTAACTTTTTGCCAGTGTTAGAGTAGGATTTATAAGTGGTGATTGACATAATTTTGGTCTCAATAAACTCTTGTTAAATTTCCCGTCTGTGTCAATTGTTGAATCCTCTTAGCCTTTTGGATATAGTGGCTGACAACCGTCCCATAATTAATGACAGTCATAGAAAGTACTCTCCAAGTCAAGCAATGTTTCTTGCCTCGTTGCTTGATATAGTCTCAATGGTCAAAGGCAGATGGTGGCAGCGTATTTCATCCTTATGTTAGCATCTCCTTGTTGGCAGTGTACCTTTTGGTTCCGGTGTAACCATCATATGTCAGCTCATAACAGTGTTCAATAACAGTGTTACCAAGTGCAACTGATAGGAAGTGTTACTCAGGATAAGTAGTAGTGTATACATTATTAGTTCCATTATAGTGGTGTTACATTATAGTGGTGTTACATTATAGCGGTGTTACATTATAGTGGTGTTACAACAGGACGTATAGTCATGGTTAAGGGAAGAGGGGAGGGGGGGGGAGTCAGTACCTCCCCCCCCTTTACCCATCTCTTTTTATTCTTCCTCTTCCTTTCTCTTCCACTCCTCCCCCCTCCCCCCTCTTCTCTGTTCTGGAAGAAGAAATATTTTAGCGTTTGACCTTGGCGCCTTTTTCACTTTTGAGGCAAAAATTTATATTTTCGCTCAAAGGAAACCCCGTAGCGGGGTCAGTGTGGCTTATATCATGTATTGGTAGTTATGTGTTAGTGCGGGAGATGAGTCTAGCTCCTGGGACCCGCCTCCTCTACACCCGCACATTGCTGAAACTTCTGCCGATTTGTAATGTTTTGTCGTGTTTTCTAAGACGACACAAACTGCCCATCTTTACCCTGGCATCTTTACTTGGCACAGGAGCGGGGCAAGTAGCACGGGCTATGGTGAGCCCGTAGTGGACTTACCCGGCACAAGAGCGGGGCAAGTAGCACGGGCTATGGTGAGCCCGTAACTTACCTGGCACAGGAGCGGGGCAAGTAGCACGGGCTATGGTGAGCCCGTAGTGGACTTACCTGGCACAGGAGCGGTGCAAGTAGCACGGGCTATGGTGAGCCCGTAGTGGACTTACCTGGCACAGGAGCGGTGCAAGTAGCACGGACTATGGTGAGCCCGTAGTGGACTTACCTGGCACAGGAGCGGGGCAAGTAAGAACATAAGAACATAAGAACAAAGGTAACTGCAGAAGGCCTATTGGCCCATACGAGGCAGCTCCTATTCTATAAGTAGCACGGGCTATGGTGAGCCCGTAGTGGACTTACCTGGCACAGGAGCGGGGCAAGTAGCACGGGCTATGGTGAGCCCGTAGTGGACTTACCTGGCACAGGAGCGGGGCTGTGTGTATAATAGAAATAGCCTAAGCTACTCTATTCCTTTGAGATGTATTGTATTGTCTCAATAAACGTCCTTGAACTTGTTTATAATAGACATGGGATCACTTGATGTCTTCAAGCGTGGGTTAGACATCCTGTTTATGGGTGAGTTTTGTTGAATATAAATAGGTTTGTGTTTTTATAGTTTGGGCTGGACTTTGGGTTATTGTGTTCAGGGTGAGTGAGTGAGTGAGTGAGTGAGTGGGTGGGTGTGTGAGGGAGTGAGGGAGGGAGTGAGTGAGTGAGTGTGTGAGGGAGTGAGGGAGGGAGTGAGTGAGTGAGTGAGTGGGTGGGTGGGTGAGGGAGGGAGTGGGTGAGTGAGGGTGAGTAAGGGAAGAGCTATCCATTATAAAAGGTGTGAGTCACTCTCTCTTACCCTCTGGCTCTTAGGGGTGACCTGTTTATCTTGGAGGCCAAGGTGGCGGCGGCCAAGGTGGCGGCGGCCAAGGTGGCGGCGGCCAAGGTGCTGGCGGCCAAGGTGGCGGCGGCCAAGGTGGCGGCGGCCAAGGTGGTGGCGGCCAAGGTGGCGGCACATCTACATACCTCCTGAAGCACAAGTTACGTCTTGGTATAAATAAAGACCAAATGACCTCAAAAGTGTTGATGAGCGGACAAAGTGGGCAGGGCTCAGTGGAGAGTACGGAATGGGGCCCCCTGTCCCCCTCCCTGCCTGCGGTCAACTCCCAGTTGACCGCAGGCAACCCACCTCAGTCAATATTCAGGCAGTGAATTCCACTGTCCAAATACACGATCTGCTACCAGAAATTTTAGCCAAATATCCCCAGTTTGCTAACTGTAGGTAGTAACTGTAGGTAGTAACTGTAGGTAGTAACTGAGTGATTGTAACCTCCCCAATCAGGGGAGCCGGTCGGCCGAGCGGACAGCACGCCGCACTTGTGATCCTGTGGTCCCGGGTTCGATCCCAGGCGCCGGCGAGAAACAATGGGCAGAGTTTCTTTCACCCTATGCCTCTGTTACCTAGCAGTAAAATAGGTACCTGGGTGTTAGCCAGCTGTCACGGGCTGCTTCCTGGGGGTGGAGGCCTGGTCGAGGACCGGGCCGCAGGGACACTAAAAGCCCCGAAATCATCTCAAGATAACCTCAAGATAAGATAACTACACACAGAGATCACACTAACGTAATGCATCAAATGAACAAATCATATGGTGGCCATAAGTTCAGTAGAACTTCGGTTTCAACTCTTTTATCCCTGTCGTAGCTCAGTCGATTAAGGCTGGGATGCTCCCGGACGCAGGTTCGAATCCTCGTCACGGCCCTTGTGGATTTGTTCTTATGTAATAACACTAAACACTGGTTCTTCTGCTTCAAACAAAGGCAGGTCCCAAACTGAACCCCCCAACCATTTGACCTTATCTGCTTCGAGGTCACTGCAGGTCAATGACCTGACCCCAGGGGTGATTAAATATTTGACCCCCTATAAGCTGATCCACTTTACGGGCTATTCATGCCCGTGCCACCTCTTGGGTGGCTTAATCTTCATCATTCTGATCCACTGAAATGTGTGGATCTGATCCAGACGCGCCGTCTAACTCAAAACTTTGATATGGACATAATTTGTGTATATATTTTTAGGCCAATTTTGGTGTTACATAGATGATGTGGCGGTAGATATGGATGGGGAGTAGGGGTAGATGTGGGTGTGGAATGTGGGGTAGATATGGGTGTGGAATGTGGGGTAGATGTGGGTGTGGAATGTGGGGTAGATGTGGGTGTGGAATGTGGGGTAGATGTGGGTGTGGAATGTGGGGTAGATATGGGTGTGGAATGTAGGATAGATGTGGGCGTGGAATGGGGTAGATGTGGGTGTGGAATGTGGGGTAGATGTGGGTTTGGAGTGGGGGGAAGGGTGTGGAGTGGTGTCTTTGTGTGTGATGTGGTAGTGTTATTCTTTTGGTTGTGGTAGCGTGTGGTATGGCAGTGTGTGGTGTGGCAGTGTGTGGTGTGGTAGCGTGTGGTATGGCAGTGTGTGGTGTGGTAGTGTGTGGTGTGGCAGTGTGTGGTGTGGTAGTGTGTGGTGTGGCAGTGTGTGGTGTGGTAGTGTGTGGTGTGGCAGCGTGTGGTGTGGCAGCGTGTGTGGCGCAGCAGCGTGCAATGTAATGTTCAATATGGTGGTGGCCATGACCCGCACGTGGCAGGAGGCCGACCACAATACAAGGCAGCCGAGTCTGTGGTCCACCACATCCCTCTGGACCGTGGTCATATACCACGTCAGTCCCCCCCTACAGTAAGCCCCATTTTCCCGGCGTCTACCATAGTACACCATCAAATATAACCTCATGTCGCTCCATTTTCTGTGATAAACAATAACATGACATAAAAATCAGACTTAATTCCCATCACTTTGAAGATGATGGGAATCTTCTGCACCCGGTTGAGAGCTACTGGTCGGTCCTTCCTGGTAGTGGTTGAGAGACCTCCCCCTTTCCCCCCCAGGACCAAATTAGGCGCCCCAGCACATACCCCCCCCTCCCCTGTGGACCAAACTAGGGGCCTCACCACATAGCCCCCTCCCCTATGGACCAAACTAGGGGCCTCACCACATAGCCCCCTCCCCTGTGGACCAAACTAGACGCCCCAGCATATAGCCCCCTCCCCAGTGGACCAAACTAGGGGCCCTACCACATAGCCCCCTCCCCTGTGGACCAAACTAGGGGCCCTACCACATAGCCCCCTCCCCTGTGGACCAAACTAGGCGCCCTACCACATAGCCCCCTCCCCTGTGGACCAAACTAGGGGCCCTACCACATAGCCCCCTCCCCTGTGGACCAAACTAGGGGCCCTACCACATAGCCCCCTCCCCTGTGGACCAAACTAGGGGCCCTACCACAAAGCCCCCTCCCCTGTGGACCAAACTAGGCGCCCTACCACATAGCCCCCTCCCCTGTGGACCAAACTAGGGGCCCTACCACATAGCCCCCTCCCCTGTGGACCAAACTAGGGGCCCTACCACAAAGCCCCCTCCCCTGTGGACCAAACTAGGTGCCCTACCACTGGCCACTACAACTTTCACCCCCAGACACCCGCGCGAACTTTGACTTTCTATCGAGAGGTTTAGCGACGGCTGGTGTCGTGCGAGACTCATTCATTGTCGGGTTTTGTTAACACAAAAGTGAAAGGAAGTGGGCGGAGCGGGACGGAGGGCGAGGGTGGGGCTGGTGGAGGTCTAGGTAACCTCTGAGAGAGAGAGAGAGAGAGAGAGAGAGTGAGAGAGAGAGAGAGAGAGTGAGAGAGAGAGAGAGAGTGGGAAGAGTGAGAGAGAGAGGGGGGAGTGAACAGGGAGAAGTATCACAGGGGTTGAGTATGGCAGAGATCAAAGAAAACGAGATTCCTGGGGGTAACTGTCACATTGTGTTGGTGGGCGACCCTCCGGCGCCATCCTGGGAGTGTGGGGGCCTTGTTATATTCAGTATCACTCTGCCACCACCAGCAGCAGCAGCACCAGCAGCAGCAGCAGCACCAGCAGGAGAAAGGCGAAGGGTGGGAACGAGAACTATCAGGGTGAAAGAATGAATGAATGAATTAAATATAGGTCATTCCATTTGTCTACTACTCTGACAATTGTGTGTGTGTGTGTCCGTCTCTCTGTCTGTCTGTCTGTCTGTCTGTCTGTCTGTCTGTCTGTCTGTCTGTCTGTCTCCGTGTCCTCCGTCGTGCACTTGGCCCCGTGTGCGTGCTTGTCACTCCAGCACGTCTCTGGTATGTTGAATTATCCCAACAATAATGTGAGGTTACCCCTCCGAGATACGTGAGTTACCCCTGAACATGTGAGGTTAAAACAGTTGTTCTCGTTTTCTGTTTCTGGGTTTCCCGCCCGGAAGAAATTTGAAAATTCAAAATACTGGAAAATATGGACTGTCATATACGTTTTTTTTTTTTGTTATTTTGGTACATACAGTAGTGCGCCTCAGCCGTGTGGTGATGGCGTCTCTCCCCCACTCCCTTGGGGATGATGCACGTGTTTCTAATTACCTGAAACTCCATCAGCTCCAAGAAATTCTTCGCCTAAAGTAGTGTCGCGGCTCAGTGGTCGAGAGCTAGCTCCTTAGCCCCCGTCTTGTGTTCTGAAGTGTCCACCTACGTCCTCTTTGTGTGGGCGTGAGAGTGGGCGGAGAGAGGGGGAAGCGTGGGTGTGAGAGTGTGTGGGGGTGTGCCAACTTGGCCTATACATAACTACATGATGATGCCTTCCGGCAAGCCTTGCTCACACTTCGTGGCCTCCCCTGGCACCCAGCCGTCCCTCTCTGATCAGTGCCACGTCCCCTGACAGATATGGCACTCCTGGCAGCTGGCGTTATGGCAACTGCACCGGCATTTCGAACCTCGTGGCATTGTATGCGGCAAAGGTAGTGTTGTGTACCAAATGTGCAGTGTGCTGTCTTGCAAGCTGTGCCATCTGGGTGCCATGTGGCAGCTGCGATAGGCGAGGAGGGCTGGTCGACGACCGGGCCGCGGGGTCGCTGAGCCCCGAAATCACCTCAAGATAACCTCAAGATAAGGCACGTGTTTCGAAGGCATTATAATTGCTTGTCCAGAAGGTGTCAGTGTCTTCACTGGTACACCTGTCATTACAGGTGTGTACGGGGTGGGGGGGGGTCACATTACAGGTGTGTATGTGTGTGGGTGCCTCCTTGCTGGCACCCTGCTCTTCCCTAGACTCCTTCACACTAGACCCACTCACCCTAAACCCTACACCCTCACCCCTCACCCTACACCCTACACCCTCACCCTACACCTTCTCCCCTCACCCTACACCCTCACCCTACACCCTCACCCTCGTCTATTTCAAGCTGAGAGCGGCACTGTGCACGTCACTTGGCACCAGCTGCACATGGCACCACACCTCTTGAGCTCCTCTCTTCAGCACTATTTTCACAGTTATTATGTATTGAGTATTGAGAAATTACGGGCTCACCATAGCCGGTGCTACATGGACACTTCGTTCTGAGTAGCTAAATCTTTAACAACAACATATTGAGACTATTGTCACCTGCCATGGCTCAGCATGCCATTCTGCCATGCTCACACACCTGCCATGCTCACACACCTGCCATGTCTCAGCATGCCATTCTGCCATGCTCACACACTTGCCATGGCTCAGCATGCCATTCTCCCATGCTCACACACCTGCCATGACTCAGCATGCCAATCTACCATGCTCACACACCTGCCATGCTATACAGGTGATACACCTGTACATGTGTATTTCTGAGTTTTGTTGTTCGTTTAACTTAAGCATCTTAGAACTGTTCTGTATATCTCCTTCAGTTTCTTTTCTGTTTCTCAGACTCATTCAGTCGTATTAAAGGCAGCGAGAGGTGTATACCTCACTGGCCGAAACCTGGTTGATACCTGGTTGATGGGGTTCTGGGAGTTGTTCTACTCCCCAAGCCCGGCCCGAGGCCAGGCTTGACTTGTGAGAGTTTGGTCCACCAGGCTGTTGCTTGGAGCGGCCCGCAGGCCCACATATACCTGGTTGATGGGGTTCTGGGAGTTGTTCTACTCCCCAAGCCCGGCCCGAGGCCAGGCTTGACTTGTGAGAGTTTGGTCCACCAGGCTGTTGCTTGGAGCGGCCCGCAGGCCCACATATACCTGGTTGATGGGGTTCTGGGAGTTGTTCTACTCCCCAAGCCCGGCCCGAGGCCAGGCTTGACTTGTGAGAGTTTGGTCCACCAGGCTGTTGCTTGGAGCGGCCCGCAGGCCCACATATACCTGGTTGATGGGGTTCTGGGAGTTCTTCTACTCCCCAAGCCCGGCCCGAGGCCAGGCTCGACTTGTGAGAGTTTGGTCCACCAGGCTGTTGCTTGGAGCGGCCCGCAGGCCCACATACCCACCACAGCCCGGTTGGTCCGGCACTCCTTGGAGGAAACTATCTAGTTTTCTCTTGAAGATGTCCACGGTTGTTCCGGCAATATTTCTGATGCTCGCTGGGAGGGTGTTGAACAACCGCGGACCTCTGATGTTTATACAGTGTTCTCTGGTTGTGCCTATGGCACCTCTGCTCTTCACTGGACCTCTGATGTTTATACAGTGCTCTCTGATTGTGCCTATGGCACCTCTGCTCTTCACTGGACCTCTGATGTTTATACAGTGCTCTCTGATTGTGCCTATGGCACCTCTGCTCTTCACTGGACCTCTGATGTTTATACAGTGCTCTCTGATTGTGCCTATGGCACCTCTGCTCTTCACTGGACCTCAGATGTTCATACAGTGTTCTCTGATTGTTCCTATGGCACCTCTGCTCTTCACTGGACCTCTGATGTTTATACAGTGCTCTCTGATTGTGCCTATGGCACCTCTGCTCTTCACTGGACCTCTGATGTTTATACAGTGCTCTCTGATTGTGCCTATGGCACCTCTGCTCTTCACTGGACCTCTGATGTTTATACAGTGCTCTCTGATTGTGCCTATGGCACCTCTGCTCTTCACTGGACCTCTGATGTTTATACAGTGCTCTCTGATTGTGCCTATGGCACCTCTGCTCTTCACTGGACCTCTGATGTTTATACAGTGCTCTCTGATTGTGCCTATGGCACCTCTGCTCTTCACTGGACCTCTGATGTTTATACAGTGCTCTCTGATTGTGCCTATGGCACCTCTGCTCTTCACTGGACCTCTGATGTTTATACAGTGTTCTCTGATTGTTCCTATGGCACCTCTGCTCTTCACTGGACCTCTGATGTTTATACAGTGTTCTCTGATTGTTCCTATGGCACCTCTGCTCTTCACTGGACCTCTGATGTTTATACAATATTCTCTGATTGTTCCCATGATATGTGTATATATATATATATATATATATATATATATATATATATATATATATATATATATATATATATATATATATATATATATATATATATATATATATATATATATATACAAAAAGGTATATATACCCATCGTTGTACGTTCCATGTGCAACAATTTAATTATATCATTTGATCGTGCACCAGTCGTGCTATTCTAAGTTCCATCCCAAGTTAAAAAATGTCTTTAAAAGCAGTGTTAATGCACGGCACACGGCTCAATCCCCCTTACAAGTGTAGCGAAGCTTCCCTAGTGAGTATATATAGAACTAATATATCTCCTGAGAAGGTGTCCAGGCCTTAACCTATATTTGGCACCCCTGCATTCCTCACTCGCAGCTCGGGCTATCTCTTAGTGATCAGTCTTCATTCTTGTTGGTCCAGTTAGCACGGGAGAAGCAGGTATTAGAGTACCTTGGTTCACTCTGGTATCAGAGTAGGTTATCTTGAGATGATTTCGGGGTTTTAGTGTCCCCGCGGCCCGGTCCTCGACTAGGCCTCCACCCCCAGGAAGCAGCCCGTGACAGCTGACTAACACCCAGGTACCTATTTTACTGCTAGGTAACAGGGGGCATAGGGTGAAAGAAACTCTGCCCATTGTTTCTCGCCGGCGCCCGGGATCGAACCCGGGACCACAGGATCACAAGTCCAGTGTGCTGTCCGCTCGGCCGACCGGCTTCTCCCATGGGCAGAAACCTTCGTGAATAAGTAGTGAATAGTGATGCAGAAGCCTGAATGGAGAGCTCAGGCCTTGACCCCTCTCTTCCATTCACCACACCTGGTCGACGGGGGAAGTGGTTAACCATGCAGTGAGGGTCGTCAGAGGTTAACCAATTGTGATATTTGCATGCTTAGGGGGCGCGTTGTTGGTGCTATATTGAGGTGAAGGAGTGCCAAGGGGTGCCACTAGCCTGGCACTGGCTAGGGCTGGTGCCAGGGCCGCCACCTGGCCCTAATTACTGACGGCTACAGGTGAGATGATACGTAGGGGGGGGGGCATGAATCGTGTCTGTAGACATGTTCCTGGAACACGTCGTTGATGTGTTTCAGGTGTGTGTGTTTTTCAATTGTTCCATATGTGTGTGTTCCAAGTGTAGTTCAGGTGTGTTGTCAGGTGTTCAATATGCAGATCAAGTTTTCCGTGTGTATCACATAATTGATATTGTCTTGCGTGTGTGTGTGTGTGTGTGTGTGTGTGTGTGTGTGTGTGTGTGTGTGTGTGTGTGTGTGTGTGTGTGTGTGTGTGTGTGTACGTGCGGCAAGGTCACGCTTCAGCTGCTGTGTGACGTGTGTGAGTCACTCACTATCCCATGTACACACACTCACTATCCCATGTACACACACACTATCCCGTGTACACACACACACTATCCCATGTACACACCTTTTTGGCCTAGCTATCAGTGTGGCCATATCCAGGCGTGATATCCTCCCTGGTGGCCATCAGAGTGGCCTGGCAGGCGTGATATCCTCCCTGGTGGCCATCAGTGTGGCCATATCCAGGCGTGATATCCTCCCTGGTGGCCATCAGAGTGGCCAGGCAGGCGTGATATCCTCCCTGGTGGCCATCAGGGTGGCCAGGCAGGCGTGATATCCTCCCTGGTGGCCATCAGAGTGGCCAGGCAGGCGTGATATCCTCCCTGGTGGCCATCAGTGTGGCCATATCCAGGCGTGATATCCTCCCTGGTGGCCATCAGAGTGGCCAGGCAGGCGTGATATCCTCCCTGGTGGCCATCAGAGTGGCCAGGCAGGCGTGATATCCTCCCTGGTGGCCATCAGTGTGGCCAGGCAGGCGTGATATCCTCCCTGGTGGCCATCAGTGTGGCCAGGCAGGCGTGATATCCTCCCTGGTGGCCATCAGTGTGGCCATATCCAGGCGTGATATCCTCCCTGGTGGCCATCAGAGTGGCCAGGCAGGCGTGATATCCTCCCTGGTGGCCATCAGTGTGGCCAGGCAGGCGGGATATCCTCCCTGGTGGCCATCAGTGTGGCCAGGCAGGCGTGATATCCTCCCTGGTGGCCAGTAGGGTGGCCAGCCAGACGTGATATCCTCCCTGGTGGCCATCAGAGTGGCCTGGCAGGCGTGATATCGTCCCTGGTGGCCATCAGTGTGGCCATATCCAGGCGTGATATCCTCCCTGGTGGCCATCAGAGTGGCCAGGCAGGCGTGATATCCTCCCTGGTGGCCATCAGGGTGGCCAGGCAGGCGTGATATCCTCCCTGGTGGCCATCAGAGTGGCCAGGCAGGCGGGATATCCTCCCTGGTGGCCATCAGTGTGGCCAGGCAGGCGTGATATCCTCCCTGGTGGCCATCAGAGTGGCCAGGCAGGCGTGATATCCTCCCTGGTGGCCATCAGTGTGGCCAGGCAGGCGTGATATCCTCCCTGGTGGCCATCAGGGTGGCCAGGCAGACGTGATATCCTCCCTGGTGGCCAGCAGTGTGGCCAGGCAGGCGTGATATCCTCCCTGGTGGCCAGCAGGATAGCCAGCCAAGCGGGATATCACCATCAACCAAATATTGCTTCACTAATGTACCAAGTCAGCCATAGATTTTGTAAACTTTTTTTTATCATAGACTCACGTTCCAGCCGGGCTGGGTTAGTGGGAATCTGTGTGTGGGCGTGGGAAGTGCTGTGTGGGCGTGGGAAATGCTGTGTGGGCGTGGGCAGCACTGTGTGGGCGTGGGCAGCACTGTGTGTGGGCGTGGGAAGTGCTGTGTGGGCGTGGGAAATACTGTGTGGGCGTGGGAAATGCTGTGTGGGCGTGGGCAGCACTCCTCACGTCTCTGGGAAGCTTTGACACCCGAACAAGCAGTCTGTTGTTGCTTCTCTGAAGCTGAAAATGCCGAGTTGTTTGAAACTCCCCCTTCCCCCCCCCCTCTCCGGAGGTGGCGAAGTCATGATGGCTTATGTCTACCTGTCCCCTGCTGCTGGCTGAGACACTGATCACTAGGCACCAAGACACTGCTCCTGGTCGAGGCACTGATCACCAGGCACCAAGGCACTGCTCCTGGTCGAGGCACTGATCACCAGGCACCAAGGCACTGCTCCTGGCCGAGGCACCAAGGCACTGCTGCTGGCCGAGGCACTGATCGCCAAGCACCAAGGCACTGCTTCTGGCCGAGGCACTGATCACTAGGCACCAAGGCACTGCTCCTGGCCGAGGCACTGATAACCAGGCACCAAGGCACTGCTCCTGGTCGAGGCACCAAGGCACTGCTGCTGGCCGAGGCACCAAGGCACTGCTGCTGGCCGAGGCACCAAGGCACTGCTGCTGGCCGAGGCACAGATCGCCAAGCACCAAGGCACTGCTCCTGGCACCAGGCACTGATAACCAGGCACCAAGGCACTGCTTAATGTTTACAAAGGTGTTGTTGTTAATGTCCTCACAGTGCCACGACGCTCAATGGAGCTATTATGCTGGCTGTGCCACACCTTTGTTTAGTAAGTGTATTATTTCAGAGTGGCGACTTGGCACCAGGCCAGAGGTGCCAGGTGGGGGGGGGGGGAAGCTGTCCACATATTCTCCAGGTCAGCAACATCTCCAACCTTAAATGGGGTAGTTAATGGGCAACAGTGACCAACCCGCTAGGTACTCCTGGTGTCCTTAATTTCTTGTCAATGTTCTCAACTACACCATTAATTACTTGGGTCTATAATTCCTGGCTCCTCTGATATATGATTTCACCCCAGCTGTTTTCTCTCTATTTGCTACTCTAAAAAAATTCGATGGAATCTATGCCATTAACCTATTTCTTCTATATATATTTTATCTACATATTTAGGGAGCCGGTCGGCCGAGCGGACAGCACGCTGGACTTGTGATCCTGCGGTCCCGGGTTCGATCCCGGGCGCCGACGAGAAACAATGGGCAGAGTTTCTTTGACCTTATGCCCCTGTTACCTAGCAGTAAAATAGGTACCTGGGTGTTAGTCAGCTGTCACGGGCTGCTTCCTGGGGGTGGAGGCCTGGTCGAGGACCGGGCCGCGGGGACGCTAAAGCCCCGAAATCATCTCAAGATAACCTCAAGATAACCTCTGTTTGAGAGTGTTATGTGTATGTAGTTGAAGTGAAATTGTAACTTGTCAATCTACAATAAAGGCTTGAAATGTTTGGGAAGATAACTGTTTAACTGTTTGGGAAGATAACTGTTTAACTGTTTGGGAAGATAACTGTTTAACTGTTTAGCTGTCCAGTAATGTTTCCTTGATGTCCTTACTATTTAGAGAGAGCCACGGGTCTCAGTGCCATTTCCGCCAGCAACTTTGCCTCTCGCCTCCCTGGAGGAGTGCCAAGTGGTGAGTGTGTGAGTATAGGCGGCACCCACGTGGCTCCGGGCACACGTATTATCAAACATGTGCAAGCTTCAACACCGTAAGTGCTTCCTTCACAAGACTCAGGAACGTGGTGGGAATAGCTTGAACTACCTCATCCCTTTGTGTGTATTTTACCTTGGTTACCTTGAGGTTACCTTGAGGTGCTTCCGGGGCTTAGCGTCCCCGCGGCCCGGTCGTCGACCAGGCCTCCTGGTTGCCGGACTGATCAACCAGGCTGTTGGACGCGGCTGCTCGCAGCCTGACGTATGAGTCACAGCCTGGTTGATCAGGTATCCTTTGGAGGTGCTTACCTCAATAAACTTATTTCCAATTCAATTTCACAAGCCTCAGGTAGCAGCTATGGTGAGGTCTAATCATCTTATGGCGTCATGGTATGAGGTGAGGTCTACTCACCTCATGGCCTTATGGTATGAGGTGAGGTCTACTCATCTCATGGCCTCATGGTATGAGGTGAGGTCTACTCGCCTCATGGCCTTATGGTATGAGGTGAGGTCTACTCGCCTCATGGCCTTATGGTATGAGGTGAGGTCTACTCGCCTCATACACAAAGCGAAGCTGGAAAAGCTCCGAGATAAGACTAGTTCCAGAGCTAAGAGGAATGAGGTATGAGGAAATACTAAAGGAATTTAACCTGACGTCACTGCGAGAGAGAAGCACTGGAGACATGATCACCACACCCAAAATACTATCTGTTTGGAATGATAGGAATACGAGGACACGGGAGGAATTAGGCACCCAGGTCAATGGGTCCCAGTTCAGATCCTAGAGTGCCAAATCTGCTTGGGTGCTGGCCGCTGCTAGCAACAGCCTGTTGGACCAAGTTATCACAGGTCAAGCCTGGCCTCGGGGAGTAGAAGGAACTCTCGAAACCTTCTCCAGGTATACTCCAGGTCCCCAAACGAGCCAAACACACGCCCCCAGGAAGGATTTCAGTGGTAAAGAGAGAACCAGCTAGTACTGAACTCCATTCCTGAAGTATAGTGCGAGACTGTGTATGTGTGTAGTGTGTTGGGCGAGACTGTGTATGTGTGTAGTGTGTTGGGCGAGACTGTGTATGTGTGTAGTGTGTTGGGCGAGACTGTGTATGTGTGTAGTGTGTTGGGTGTGACTGTGTATGTGTGTAGTGTGTTGGGCGAGACTGTGTATGTGTGTAGTGTGTTGGGCGAGACTGTGTATGTGTGTAGTGTGTTGGGTGTGTTTGTATAGTGTGTATAATGAGCCTCCCCCCCTCTCACACACCCCCCTCTTTTCCCTCTCACACACCCCGTCCCTCTCATACCCCCCCCCCCTTCTCCCTCACACCCCCCCCCCTCCATCTTCTCACACCCCCCCTTCTCCCTCTCACCCCTCACCCCCCCCCTCTCACACCTCCTCCCTCTTACCCCCACCCCTCCCCCCTCATTCCCCCCACCCTTCCCCCCTCCTTCCCCCCCTCCCCCCTCATTCCCCCCACCCTTCCCCCCCTCCCCCTCACTCCCTCCCCCCACCTTCCCACCCACACCTCCCCCTCCCCTCCCTCCCCCTCCCTCCCCCATTCCTCCCACCCCCCACCCCTTCCCCGACACCCTCCCCCTCCCCCCCACAGCCCATACAGTGCCAACACACACCATGTACACCACTGTTGAAAATAGCGACGCAGGGGAGACAATACAAATATGCTACTAAGAACAATACAAGTTCTAACAATAAGTCAAAACAATGTTACCTTTAGATGACCTGCGTCTGGGTGATTATAGTCAACACTACCATACAGTCTCTTTCATCCTGATGCCCCCTGTTACCTAGCAGTAAAATAGGTACCTGGGTGTTAGTAAGCTGTCACGGGCTGCTTCCTGGGGGTGGAGGCCTGGTCGAGGACCGGGCCGCGGGGACACAAAAGCCCCGAAATCATCTCAAGATAACCTCAAGATAACTGCCACTAATGACCGTAATTATGGTAATATTGCCTACCACAACAACACAATAAAAATCGGATACAATAGTAATAATTGTTAAATTAGCGACAATAATTGTTAAATTAGCGATAATAGTTAAATTATCACTAAGGAACCGTCTCAATGATTAAGAAGCACATACAACAGCGAGGAGAGACTGCACAGTTGTTCTTATAGATTCAGCTACTCGGAACATGTTGCAAGTAGCACGGGCTATGGTGAGCCCGTAGTGGACTTACCCGGCACAGGAGCGGGGCAAGTAGCACGGGCTATGGTGAGCCCGTAGTGGACTTACCTGGCACAGGAGCGGGGCAAGTAGCACGGGCTATGGTGAGCCCGTAGTGGACTTACCTGGCACAGGAGCGGGGCAAGTAGCACGGGCTATGGTGAGCCCGTAGTGGACTTACCTGGCACAGGAGCGGGGCAAGTAGCACGGGCTATGGTGAGCCCGTAGTGGACTTACCTGGCACAGGAGCGGGGCAAGTAGCACGGGCTATGGTGAGCCCGTAGTGGACTTACCTGGCACAGGAGCGGGGCAAGTAGCACGGGCTATGGTGAGCCCGTAGTGGACTTACCTGGCACAGGAGCAGGGCAAGTAGCACGGGCTATGGTGAGCCCGTAGTGGACTTACCTGGCACAGGAGCGGGGCAAGTAGCACTGGCTATGGTGAGCCCGTAGTGGACTTACCCGGCACAGGAGCGGGGCAAGTAGCACGGGCTATGGTGAGCCCGTAGTGGACTTACCTGGCACAGGAGCGGGGCAAGTAGCACGGGCTATGGTGAGCCCGTAGTGGACTTACCTGGCACAGGAGCGGGGCAAGTAGCACGGGCTATGGTGAGCCCGTAGTGGACTTACCTGGCACAGGAGCGGGGCAAGTAGCACGGGCTATGGTGAGCCCGTAGTGGACTTACCTGGCACAGGAGCGGGGCAAGTAGCACGGGCTATGGTGAGCCCGTAGTGGACTTACCTGGCACAGGAGCGGGGCAAGTAGCACGGGCTATGGTGAACCCGTAGTGGACTTACCTGGCACAGGAGCGGGGCAAGTAGCACGGGCTATGGTGAGCCTGTAGTGGACTTACCTGGCACAGGAGCGGGGCAAGTAGCACGGGCTATGGTGAGCCCGTAGTGGACTTACCTGGCACAGGAGCGGGGCAAGTAGCACGGGCTATGGTGAGCCCGTAGTGGACTTACCTGGCACAGGAGCGGGGCAAGTAGCACGGGCTATGGTGAGCCCGTAGTGGACTTACCTGGCACAGGAGCGGGGCAAGTAGCACGGACTATGGTGAGCCCGTAGTGGACTTACCTGGCACAGGAGCGGGGCAAGTAGCACGGGCTATGGTGAGCCCGTAGTGGACTTACCTGGCACAGGAGCGGGGCAAGTAGCACGGGCTTTGGTGAGCCCGTAGTGGACTTACCTGGCACAGGAGCGGGGCAAGTAGCACGGGCTATGGTGAGCCCGTAGTGGACTTACCTGGCACAGGAGCGGGGCAAGTAGCACGGGCTATGGTGAGCCCGTAGTGGACTTACCTGGCACAGGAGCGGGGCAAGTAGCACGGGCTATGGTGAGCCCGTAGTGGACTTACCTGGCACAGGAGCGGGGCAAGTAGCACGGGCTATGGTGAGCCCGTAGTGGACTTACCTGGCACAGGAGCGGGGCAAGTAGCACGGGCTATGGTGAACCCGTAGTGGACTTACCTGGCACAGGAGCGGGGCAAGTAGCACGGGCTATGGTGAGCCTGTAGTGGACTTACCTGGCACAGGAGCGGGGCAAGTAGCACGGGCTATGGTGAGCCCGTAGTGGACTTACCTGGCACAGGAGCGGGGCAAGTAGCACGGGCTATGGTGAGCCCGTAGTGGACTTACCTGGCACAGGAGCGGGGCAAGTAGCACGGGCTATGGTGAGCCCGTAGTGGACTTACCTGGCACAGGAGCGGGGCAAGTAGCACGGACTATGGTGAGCCCGTAGTGGACTTACCTGGCACAGGAGCGGGGCAAGTAGCACGGGCTATGGTGAGCCCGTAGTGGACTTACCTGGCACAGGAGCGGGGCAAGTAGCACGGGCTTTGGTGAGCCCGTAGTGGACTTACCTGGCACAGGAGCGGGGCAAGTAGCACGGGCTATGGTGAGCCCGTAGTGGACTTACCTGGCACAGGAGCGGGGCAAGTAGCACGGGCTATGGTGAGCCCGTAGTGGACTTACCTGGCACAGGAGCGGGGCTGTGTACCTCCCCAGCCTCGACCTACCACCCACAGGACGGTAAGTCCCTCGGCTCCTTCGCAGCCCAAGTTCTCCTTAATACCACGTCGCATTTTGACGTATAAGTTCCTTAGAGCCGAAATCTGGCGAAATTGACGTGGTGTCCCGTTTTCTGTAGGTCTTCTCGGGGTAGGTTAGGTTCGGGTAAGTTAGTACAACGGTTTAATGACGTTGGAAACGCCCGGGAGAACAGGCAGTGTTAAAAAAAAAAAAAAAATATATATATGAACATCACTCGGTGATGGAGCCGGTCGGCCGAACGGACAGCACGCTGGTCTTGTGATCCTGTGGTCCTGGGTTCGATCCCAGGCACCGGCGAGAAACAATGGGCAGAGTTTCTTTCACCCTATGCCCCTGTTACCTAGCAGTAAAATAGGTACCTGGGAGTTAGTCAGCTGTCACGGGCTGCTGCCTGGGGGTGGAGGCCTGGTCGTGGACCGGGCCGCGGGGACACTAAAGCCCCGAAATCATCTCAAAATAACCTCAAGAATGGATGATATTGATCACAAGACTAGAAATATTGTTATAGTTTATAGTCAGGTAGGGTCTCGTAGCCTGGTGGATAGCGCGCAGGACTCGTAATTCTGTGGCGCGGGTTCGATTCCCGCACGAGGCAGAAACAATGGGCAAAGTTTCTTTCACCCTGAATGCACCTGTTACCTAGCAGTAAATAGGTACCTGGGTGTTAGTCAGCTGTCACGGGCTGCTTCCTGGGGGTGGAGGCCTGGTCGAGGACCGGGCCGCGGGGACACTAAAGCCCCGAAATCATCTCAAGATAACCTCAAGATAACCTCAAGGTAAAACTATATGTATACATGTTCTCTTTATAGAACAAATATGTTCTTTCGTATAGAAGAACAAGTGTCTATGGCTGGGGCCTTGACCCCGACGTCTGAGGATAAGTTGACCTCTGTTTCAACCAGAAAAAAGTATATTACAACAGTAATGGCAATGTTGCCAGCTATGGGAGCATGTGATCTTCTCATGGCAGAGTGCCAAGATCACAGGCACTAAGCAGACATGGCTGGTAGGATGAACCAGGGTCACGGAGCCACGGAGAAGTAGTTAATGCTGTCGTCAAGATGGTGACGGATTCTGTAAGATTGCCGTCAGTCTGTCAGTCAGTCCACCGGAGGCATCTCCCGTCACGCAGGGTGCAGTCGCACCTCCACAGATCTCCAGTATCATCTCTTGATACTGGTAATGGCTCAAAAGGGCCACCACTTACGGGCTATTCATGCCCGTGCCACCTTTAGGGTGGTTTAATCTGCATCAATCATCAATCGTCAGTCAGTCAGTCTCCGGGTGACAAGTGTCAGTCAACAGCAAAGGTCGTGGATACACCTTACCCGCTCCTCCAGTGTTCCCGCTGCCCGGGTCGCTCTTGACACGGCGGCCCCGAGGTGGATAGCCACTTGGGTAGGGTATCCATGTATGGTGGTCACTTGTCTGGCGTGCACACGCGGCCTGTCACCCTTGAGGGTCGCCCTTGAGTGCCGCCTCACGCCGCTGCCCTCACCACCTGCGGCCTTTTAAACGAAAGTGGTTCATTTAACCTTGGTCATTATGTGAAGAGTTTTGTTGACTGTAATTCATTGCTGTTGGTGGGAGCGTAGGTGGTGGTGGTGGTGGGGAGGTGTCACCATCACCACTATCACTGTCACCATCACCACTATCACTGTCACCATCACCACTATCACTGTCACCATCACCACTATCACTGTCACCATCACCAGTCACCACCACCAGTCACCACTACGACCCACGACGTGGTCACCACCACCACCAACATCCTTAACAAAAAATAGAGTCGTGACCACGAATGATTGTGTGAACACTGACTGCTCCTGTTTGTCCCCGTTCACTCAACAGTAAAGAAGCCTCCTCCTCCCTCACTATCAGGGCCCTCACGGTCACTTTCACCCCTCACGTTCACCCTCACGCTCTGAGTCACCATCCTGGAGAGGTAGGCGTCCTCTCACTATTTTCTCCCCTATAATAAATCGCACATTCTCATCTATATAGACGACAAACACGGACTCAGTTCGAGGAAACGCCTACCCAACTATCTTTCCCCAAGGCTGACTGGCGAAGCCTGATTCAGGACGCCCAGTACGCGAACAGAAAAAAGACGATTGATCTCAAAGCATAAGAAATATTGCCGGAACAACCGTGGACATCTTCAAGAGGAAACTAGATTGTTTCCTCCAAGGAGTGCCGGACCAACCGGGCTGTGGTGGGTATGTGGGCCTGCGGGCCGCTCCAAGCAACAGCCTGGTGGACCAAACTCTCACAAGTCAAGCCTGGCCTCGGGCCGGGCTTGGGGAGTAGAACAACTCCCAGAACCCCATCAACCAGGTATATGTGGGCCTGCGGACTGCTCCAAGCAACAGCCTGGTGGACCAAACTCACAAGTCAAGCCTGGCCTCGGGCCGGGCTTGGGGAGTAGAAGAACTCCCAGAACCCCATCAACCAGGTATATGTGGGCCTGCGGGCCGCTCCAAGCAACAGCCTGGTGGACCAAACTCTCACAAGTCAAGCCTGGCCTCGGGCCGGGCTTGGGGAGTAGAAGAACTCCCAGAACCACATCAATCAGGTATATGTGGGCCTGCGGGCCGCTCCAAGCAACAGCCTGGTGGACCAAACTCTCACAAGTCAAGCCTGGCCTCGGGCCGGGCTTGGGGAGTAGAAGAACTCCCAGAACCCCATCAACCAGGTATATGTGGGCCTGCGGGCCGCTCCAAGCAACAGCCTGGTGGACCAAACTCTCACAAGTCAAGCCTGGCCTCGGGCCGGGCTTGGGGAGTAGAACAACTCCCAGAACCCCATCAACCAGGTATATGTGGGCCTGCGGACTGCTCCAAGCAACAGCCTGGTGGACCAAACTCTCACAAGTCAAGCCTGGCCTCGGGCCGGGCTTGGGGAGTAGAAGAACTCCCAGAACCCCATCAACCAGGTATATGTGGGCCTGCGGGCCGCTCCAAGCAACAGCCTGGTGGACCAAACTCTCACAAGTCAAGCCTGGCCTCGGGCCGGGCTTGGGGAGTAGAACAACTCCCAGAACCCCATCAACCAGGTATATGTGGGCCTGCGGGCCGCTCCAAGCAACAGCCTGGTGGACCAAACTCTCACAAGTCAAGCCTGGCCTCGGGCCGGGCTTGGGGAGTAGAACAACTCCCAGAACCCCATCAACCAGGTATATGTGGGCCTGCGGGCCGCTCCAAGCAACAGCCTGGTGGACCAAACTCTCACAAGTCAAGCCTGGCCTCGGGCCGGGCTTGGGGAGTAGAAGAACTCCCAGAACCCCATCAACCAGGTATATGTGGGCCTGCGGGCCGCTCCAAGCAACAGCCTGGTGGACCAAACTCTCACAAGTCAAGCCTGGCCTCGGGCCGGGCTTGGGGAGTAGAAGAACTCCCAGAACCCCATCAACCAGGTATCAACCAGGTAATAAAAGTATCACATTCGTGAAGGATGTGATCGAGGCAGGGCATGCAGAGCTCTGTGGCATTACCACAACACAGCACTTGGAAAGGATAAGGATTTAGGATAGGACGGAGGAAAGGATTAGTGAGTGAGAGGGATATTAAAGCCAATTTGTCGATGATCCAGAGCCGTTTTGGGAGGTGAGTCGTTGTTTAATATTCACACAGTGGGAGTCGCTGGGCAACCCGTTCTCGCACTTGCTTAAAGTCAATATTGGCTTATTTAATAAGTGCTTATGTGACATACTAATTGATTGTAAATATTTTAGTTTACCTTGAAAAGCTTCATAGAAAACACCAACCTCACCTAACCTTCTTAGTATGTTAAGATAAGCATCTTATTGCTTCTTAATTACAATTATTACTTAACCTATACCGTTCGCTGGGTATATTGCTGTTGTTGTTGTTGTTTAAGATTTGCTACCTGGAACAAAAAGTTCCAAGTAGCACGGTCTATGGTGAGCCCCGTCGTTGTTATATGGCTATTATATCTTCACCAGGGGAGGGGCCCCCCTTGGTGGGAGTGTTACAGCACCCTGAGTGACGCTACAAAATTTCTCCCCGCAATTGTAACCATTTGTATCCGTCATTACAAATAATTCTTTCGATTCTACTTTCTCATGAAAGTTAAACAACAAACTGAACCCCAACTGTTGTTGTTGTTAAAGATTCGCTGCTTGGAACATAAAGTTCCATGTAGCACAGGCTATGGTGAGCCCGTAAGAACCCCAACTAACACCCACGTTAGTTATGTGAGCCTTTTGTCTTGCTATTAGAGAGCGTACCAAGAATGGCAGCGACAAGGGAGCCGGTCGGCCGAGCGGACAGCACGCTGGACTTGTGATCCTGTGGTCCTGGGTTCGATCCCAGGCGCCGGCGAGAAACAATGGGCAAAGTTTCTTACACCCTATGCCCCTGTTACCTAGCAGTAAAATAGGTACCTGGGTGTTAGTCAGCTGTCACGGGCTGCTTCCTGGGGGTGGAGGCCTGGTCGAGGACCGGGCCGCGGGGACACTAAAAAGCCCCGAAATCATCTCAAGATAACCTCAAGATAACCTCAAGATAACTGTGGGTATCTTGGGTGTGTGTGTGGCTGGCCCGGTAGCGCTGGTGAGGCTAGCGTGAGGTAGAGCAGAAGGAGGTGTGTTCAGCCTCACAGTGAGGAGCTTGAGGTATCGCCTTTCAGGTGGGCTGCCACAAGTCCCTCACTGTTAGTGCAGAGGACCTACTGACTCATGCAGGGCTGGTAGGTCACGCTGTAGGATAGTCAACACGTGTGTGTGTGTGTGTGTGTGTGTGCTTGTTAAAGTCAGTCGTTTGCTAACTTTTCCAATATTGCAACGGTTTTCAGTGTTATTTAAGGCATTTATTATGTACTCTTATACTCATCCTGTGGGTGGTTGTGGAACCCCATACTCATCCTGTGGGTGGTTGTGGAACCCCATACTCATCCTGTGGGTGGTTGTGGAACCCCATACTCATCCTGTGGGTGGTTGTGGAACCCCATACTCATCCTGTGGGTGGTTGTGGAACCCCATACTCATCCTGTGGGTGGTTGTGGAACCCCATACTCATCCTGTGGGTGGTTGTGGACCTCTATACTCATCCTGTGGGTGGTTGTGGAACCCCATACTCATCCTGTGGGTGGTTGTGGACCTCTATACTCATCCTGTGGGTGGTTGTAGACCCCCATACCCATCCTGTGGGAGGTTGTGGACCCCCATACTCATCCTGTGGGTGGTTGTGGACCCCTATACTCATCCTGTGGGTGGTAGTGGACCCCCATACTCATCCTGTGGGTGGTTGTAGACCCCATACTCATCCTGTGGGAGGTTGTGGACCCCCATACTCATCCTGTGGGTGGTTGTAGACCCCATACTCATCCTGTGGGTGGTTGTGGACCCCTATACTCATCCTGTGGGTGGTAGTGGACCCCCATACTCATCCTGTGGGTTTACACCTTACCTTATATATAGGTATGCCCCCATACCTATCCTGTATCATCCAATGGACGAAAAAGCTTGGAATGCGTTGAAAAGACTAAATGGGACCATTCAATTGGGGTCTGAATCTAAGGTTCGTCATTGTATCTCTTATTGAACTGAATTGCTGGATGGCAAAATTTAAATTTAAATTTAAATGTCCGAGAAGAGATTGAGTGATTTTTCTTCCTTGTTTGAAGCCCAGTAAAGATTCTGAGACAGCCTAGTACACCACACTACACTAGGCCTAGTGTAGGTGTACTAGAGGCCTAGTGTAGGTGTACTACACCTTCTAGGTGTACTAGAAGCCTAGCCCCTCCAAGCAACAGCCTAGTGGACCAAACTCTCACAAGTCAAGCCTGGCCTCGGGCCGGGCTTGGGGAGTAGAACAACTCCCAGAACCCCATCAACCAGGTATATGTGGGCCTGCGGGCCGCTCCAAGCAACAGCCTGGTGGACCAAACTCTCACAAGTCAAGCCTGGCCTCGGGCCGGGCTTGGGGAGTAGAAGAACTCCCAGAACCCCATCAACCAGGTATATGTGGGCCTGCGGGCCGCTCCAAGCAACAGCCTGGTGGACCAAACTCTCACAAGTCAAGCCTGGCCTCGGGCCGGGCTTGGGGAGTAGAACAACTCCCAGAACCCCATCAACCAGGTATCAACCAGGTAGCGCCGGTGCTTTGTATCAATGTATCTTTGTATCACTGTATCTTTGTATCACTGCACTGTATCGAAAGCAAAGCGTGGATACAGTCCAAGGATTTCAGATATTTGAGCTTTTTGTAATGAGATGGTTTGCTATTTCATACAGCACGAGTTTGTATTCATCTCTAAATGTTTCTATTTTGTCACGGTGTGTCGTGTTCATTCATCCTGTGAGTGAACACATCACCATAAGGATAGTATTGGATAACGTTACTCATCCACTCATCCAGTGAGTAAACATATTGTCATAGGGCCAGTATTGAACAGCCTCATACATAAAGACAGTACTGAGTAGTTACTCATCCTGTGAGTGAACACACCACCATAGCGACAGTATTGAACAGCGTCAGACATAGAAACAGTATTGAGCAGTGTTACTCATCCTGTGAGTGAATACATCGCCGTACAGACAGTATTGGGCAGCGCCACTCATCCTGTGAGTGAACACACCGCCATAGTGACAGTATTGCACAGCGTCACTCATCCTGTGAGTGAACAAAACCGCTACATTTTATTCTGATCCTGGTATATATCCTATTAATTTTTTATATTAAATAATACATAATATGTATTTAACATGATCGTATCATTTAAAATGTAGTATTAATATTACGCAATTTTCTATTCACCTTTGTCGCAGTGAAAGCAATTTTTTTTACTGAATATTAATTTATATTTTAATTATACGTGCATTATAGAAACGAAATAGAAATAAGTTTATTGAGGTAAAATACACACAAAGGGATGAGGTAGCTCAAGCTATTCTCACCCCGTTCAGTACATCGTGTTAATACATACATAGACACACATCACAAGCAATAAACATATTACCAAACATTCTGAGAGATAAACATATACATTTCCTATTTGGTATTAGGATCTACGGCTCTAATTCTTTGTAGGCTTCAGCTCAACATTTCAGTAGGCTACGGCTCAACATTTCAGTAGGCTACGGCTCAACATTTCAGTAGGCTACGGCTCTACATCTCTATGGCTTATTGTTAGCCTATAGACATATAGAGCGGTTTAGTTATACCTCCAATCATTGGATGTGTGCCTCGCGAGGGCACTGTTGAGTACAATACAAATGGACATTGTAAAATGGCGCGAACATTGTAACAATGTTACAATGTTCACTGGTCGGCGCCGTATTTTCCAGGCGGAACGCTGTCTGAGTCATTTGTGTATTCTGTGTATTATTGTGTATACGTGTGTATACCTGTGTATTATTGTGTATACGTGTGTATACCTGTGTATTATTGTGTATACGTGTGTATACCTGTGTATTTATTTTAAACGCCCGCGTCCATCAAAGACTTTTAAGTAACTACACAGAAGTCAGAAGAGCGTGATGCATCAAATGAACAAATCCACCAAAGAGACAAAGCTCAACCCCCGCAAGCACAGATAGGTGAATACAAGGGCCGTGACGAGGATTCGAACCTACGTCCGAGAGTATCCCAGACGCTGCTCACAATTCCCTTGTGGATTTGTTCATTTTAAGTAACTATTTTATGGTTGCCGAGACCGGCCGGTAGTTAAGTGGTGATGACTTTGAGACAATTGTCATAATGTTGGTTTGTTTCAGTGGTGGGACATAAGGCCTATCACCCACAGCAGCTTATACTGATCAACCAGCCAGTATGTATATACTGAGTGTGTATATGCACCGGGTAACAGGGAATATATATACACCTGTCGGTGTTGTATCATCCCTCTTGTATCACAAACCTATTTTAGTGAAGGTGTGTATGGTTCGAATGACCATTTTGTTGAGTACTGGGTTTGGTATTTGAGTTTTTTCGTATAATGCCACCAGAGACGCTTCGCAATCTTATGCTAATCTTAGACTTGTATAAATAACTAGAAGGGGGTACCCGGCTCTCCCCGGGTCGCCTCTCCTACCCTCTCTCACCTCCTTCTTACTTGCCCTGTACTCCCTCTCTCTCTCTCTCTCACCCCTCTCCATCTTTCTCCTTCCTCCCTCTCTCTCTGAAAACGGTTAAACACTCAAGAAAACAAATCTACGATTACAGACGTTATGAAAATCGCAGGTGGTAGTTATAGGAGCCGATGTTTCTTAAAGATTGACACTGGGGCGGACCTCGCCTGGCCTATGATACTCCCAAACAACCCATGTTTCATCTTGAAAAGTTGGGTGAGGCTTGCACTAAAGTCCAGCCTCTAACCTTGGACAGATAGCCTTATATTTTATTGATACAGATACACAGCGTTCTGTCATGAGTTGGATTACCACAAAGCTGAGCCCACTCGTGCGCTCCGTACTAAATGATTTCTTATTTTGTAAAGTTTGTGCTTCGTCATTCACACACGCGGATATCCGGCGCTGCTCGGTGGGAGCTGTAAGCAGCAACCGACGTTTGTTTTGTAAACAAACCCGGGGCCTGATTCACGAAGCGGTTACACAAGTACTTACGACCGTGTACATCTTTCCTCAATCTTTGGCGGCTTTGGTTACGTTTATTAAACAGTTTACAAGCATGAAAACTTGCCAATCAACTGTTGTTATCGTTATAAACAGCCTCCTGGTGCTTCGGAGCTCATTAACTGTTTAATAATTGTAAACAAAGCCGCCAAAGATTGAGAAAAGATGTACAGGTTCGTAAGTGCTGGCGTAACTGCTTCGTGAATCTGGTCCCTGATCAAGATGGAAAATGGTCACAAATCAGAAAACGTGGTGTTGGTGCTGCCATCTGTTGAGGAGTGAAGTTATGAGCAAGGTGAATGTGCGTTCGTTTGTGTTCGAACTTTGAACACAAACTTTGAACTTCCCAACTTTGGCCGACGATTACCTGATCAACCAGGCTGTGACTCATACGTCAGGCTGTGAGCAGCCGCGGCCAACAGCCTGGTTGATCAGTCCAGCAACCAGGAGGCCTGGTCGACGACCGGGCCGCGGGGACGCTAAGCCCCGGAAGCACCTCAAGGTAAAGTGACCCTGAAAAGAAGCATTTGCCAATTTAAACTGTGCATTCAAAAGCAGTATTTTGTCTGATGTGAATTAATTTGATTATATATTACAAATTGTGTGTCTAGTTAGGCCGAGGTTGGGTTTGGTGTTCATGGTTCTGGTGGCAATCATTTGTATTTCTTATTTGTGGGTGAAGCATTATTGGAACTGGTCCGAACATAGGACAACCCGTCCTCGACTCAAGTCCATTCCATCCAGCAGTCGACCCCACAGACGCATTCATAAATTTTAACATGCTGTTCATTCAAAACGGGAATTTTCTCAAGTATAAATTAATATTATAATATATTAACATTGTGTATATATAGGCATAGGTTAGGTTAGGTGTTTAGGTTCTGTTGGCGATTATTTGTATTTGTAGTACGTGGGTGAAGCATTTACAGCGTTGTGATTCGAACAAAATTCGTCAGTGAAGCACTTGTTCCGGATATGTTCGAACGTCAGCAGTTGTGAGTCGTGTGTAAACCGCTTTTCATTCATAAACAGCTGGGGGTTTGGCGGGTGCATGGAATCACTTTTGGATCTTTGTTTGGAGGACGGGCTGGGCTATAAGTCACAATCGAATCGACTTGAGAATGGTCCAGGACGGACCGAAACGTCGTCGTCCCTTCACCTTCAGGTGTGTGGTCTGGTCAACATAGGAAGTGATTTGGCTGGTGGATTAACAATCATTTGGTAATTGTTTATGCAGCCCGTCCTCATAAACAAAGACCCAAAGTTCATTCCATCCACCCGCCAAACCCCCAGCTGTTTATGAATGCAAAACGGTTTACACACGACTCACAACTGATGACGTTCGAACACTTCCGGAACAAGTGCTTCACTGACGACTTGTGTTCGAATCACGACGCTGTAAATGCTTCACCCACGTACTACAAATACAAATAATCGCCAACAGAACCTAAACACCTAACCTATGCCTAACGGATGACTTGACAGCTGGGTGGACAGCGCTTTAGATTCGTAGTCCTGAGGTTCCGGGTTCGATCCCCGGTGGAGGCGGAGACAAATGGGCAAAATGTTTCTTTCATCCTGATCCCCCTGTTACCTAGCAGTAAATAGGTACCTGGGAGTTAGACAGCTGCTGCGGGCTGCTTCCTGGGGGTGTATAACAAAACAAAAAAAAAAGAGTCCTGGTCGAGGACCGGGCCGCGGGGACGCTAAGCCCCGAAATCATCTCAAGATAACCTCAAGAGATGCCTATATATGCACTATATGCTAATGTATTATAATATTAATTTATATTTGAGAAAATTCCCGTTTTGAATGAACAGCAAGTTGAGATTGATGAATGCGTCTGTGGGGTCGGCCGCTGGATGGAATGGACTTGGTCTGAGAACGGGTTGAATTTTGAGGACGGGCTGTGTTGATGAGGACGGGCTGTGTTGATGAGGACGGGCTGTGTTGATGAGGATGGGCTGTGTTGATGAGGACGGGCTGTGTTGATGAGGACGGGCTGTGTTGATGAGGACGGTCTGTGTTGATAAGGACAGCCAGACATGATGGGGCGCGACCGCTGGGATCTCGATACTGCCGTCAGACATCCCTCTTCACCACCCTAGACTGCTAAGACTCCTGCCCTACTCACCGCAGGGGGTCACGGGCAAGTTGATGGCTGTCTACCCTTTTCCGGATGGCTCTTTGGGTCGTCTTTCGGAAATATGTGGGCTCCTGGGGCCAGATTCACGAAAGCACTTACGAACGTGTACATCTTTCCTCCATCTTTGACGGCTTTTGTTATCATTATTAAACAGTTTACAAGCATGAAAACTTGCCAATCAACTGTTGTTATTGTTATAAACAGCCTCCTGGTGCTTCGGAGCTCATTAACTGTTTAATAATTGGAAACAAAGCCGCCAAAGATTGAGAAAAGATGTAAACGTTCGTAAGTGCTTTCGTGAATCTGGCCCCTGGTATGCTTTGGGACGTCTGGGTTAGCCAAACCAAGCTTGGGTTACACCTCCTTTGCTAAGTGTATACTTCTAATGGTGCTTAATGGGGGTAAGTAGCGCCCCTTTTCAACCCCTGGTGTTAAGACTTGTTGCTCGCGACATCTTCAAGAAGCCGGCAGCAGTGTTATCCAGTGGTTCAGCTTGTACGGGGGCTCTTGGTATTTGAGTGTGAGTGTTAGGTGGGGTAATTATAGTAGTGTTGGAGGGGGGCGTGTGAGGGGGAGAGGGGGGCGTGTGTGTGTGAGGGGGAGAGGGGGCGTGTGTGGGGGGAGGCAGGGTGTAGTGGGTGGTGGCGCGCCAGTCGGTCATCTGGGAGTGTAGAGTGTGGGTCGGCGCGCAAGGGGCAGGCACGGGTGTAGCCAAGGTGTAGTCAAGGGTCTATACCCTTGGGTGTAGTCACAGGTCTATACCCTCTGGTGTAAGCAAGGGTCTATACCCTAGGGTGTAGCCACGGGTCTATACCCTCGGGTGTAGCTACGGGTCTATACCCTCAGGTGTAGCTACGGGTCTATACCCTCGGGTGTAGCCAAGGGTCTATACCCTCGGGTGTAGCCACGGGTCTATACCCTCTGGTGTAGGCAGGACACCACCATGCCAACACCCGCTGTCACTGCTCCATGTTCTGTGGTGTTGGCAAGCACTCGGACAAGAACCAGAGGAATAACATGGAGAACACCGGACGACGTCAGTGCTAGGAGATGTATACTCGTGGATGGTGACACATTGGTCACGGGGCCTCATGTATCATCTGTTACACTCAAATTTTCCCATACAATTTAAAAAATTTCGATACAGTATCAAAATTGGCGATACAATTTCATTTTTTGGCGATACAATATTTGATTTTAGTCCGAAATATAGTAGAATATTGTAATTTTAGCGAAGCAATGGCAAAATAATGGATTGTAAATGATGACGATGGAATACAATCATCTGTGAAGTGGTGTTGGGTGTTGTGGTGATGGTGTGGCCGCGTCCAGTAAGCGGTAACTTCAGTTTACTGAATCAGGCAACAATATATGTTGCTCACTCAAAGTGCATCGCAAACACAAGGGTTTGCGATGCATAATACGGAGTAGTACAGAGCCTCGTACCACAGGCCTTCCCCTCTTCCTTCCCTGTGGCTGTAGTCACTCTCCCCTCACCCTCACTGCTAGCTTAACTATCACCATCTCTCCCACACTCTAATATACAGAGCTCAAGGACAGCAACGTCTTTCTATAGCTCTATTGGCTCTGTAAGAAATACATATTTGATGGATGGAGGTTATATGAAGATAATATCGGCGTTGAAACCCTTAGAGAAGGCATCTTGCTAGCAGCGGTGCACGCCATCTCTGTGGAGTTTGTGATACTAAGGCAAGAAATGTTTGGAGTGTGTTGAGAGAGGCGAGGAGCAGAGGGGGTGAAGTCCAGGCCAAGTGTGTTGAAGTGTTGACCAGCGTCTTAAGGCGCCATGGTGTCGACGCTGCACATCACTCTCAGCTGCAACCAGCCGGGCGCTCAGTGCCTGGGGAGGAGCCTCTCCTGCGAGGAGACTAATCTCTTGGGCTACGGTGCCACTCCGTCCCTCACTGCTACGTCCAGGAACACCTCCCTCTCCACCTCCAGCGTGTTCGGCACACCTTCTCCTTATACACGAGTCTCCAAACCTTCGTCGACACAGAATCTGTTGGCGCCGACGCCCTATAGCCCAAGCTCGTGTGTCAAATCAGCCTCATGGTCGCCAGTGAGATTTAACCCAGCAGAACGCGTGAAAAATTTCGGTAGTCAAACAGCAGCGTGCAGAACCGGACGTAGAGTGAACCCAGACAAAGGTGCAGTGACGGAGGGTGACGCCGCTAGCCTTGTAGGGGTTAACAATCCTTGTGGTAACAAGTTGGCTCTTGTGCCGCCCACTCTGGTATCACACTGGTCTTCCGCAGACACCTCCCTCCAGGACTCCACCAAGTTCACTCGGGTGCCATTCCTCAATTCTATTTGTAAGTCTTCAAGTGCTAGTCAGGTCCCGTCCCCAAGTGCTTGTCAAGAGTTCTCTGCTGGTGCGCCTCAGCGGTTATCTTCAAGCTTCTGCCAAAGGCCTTTCACCGCCGCTACCCAGCGACCATCTCCAAGTGCTTCCCAGTGGCCTGTTAACGCCACCAGAAGGCCGTCTACCTCCGTTACCGAGACTCCACCTCACAGTCTAGCCCTAGGAACATCCTCCTCCCTTACCCAAGGATTATTTAGTTCTCAAGAACCATCTAAATCTGTCCAAAACCCATCTAGATCTACAGAAGGAAAATCGGGATCTTCCCAATGGCCTTCAACTCGAGAACTATTCAGAAATGACCCAGAACCCTCGAGATCTAGCCAATGGCCAACTAAATCACCCCAATGGTTATCTAGGTCCTCACAGGGATTATCTAGACCTGTTCAAGAATTATCTAGCGAGGCCCAGCGGCTCTCTTCACACGGGATCGAAGGGCCATCTCTTGTGACTAAAAAAGGCACATCTACCTCATCTTTCAAAAAACTATCTACGTCTACTCAAGCTTCGTTAAGATCCATCCCGGTACCTCTTAGCACTGTTGACCAACCTACGTCTACCCCAGGGCCATCTACCACAACTCAGGAGGTATCTACTTCTATCCAACGGCCATTGAATGCTACCCAAAAGTCATCTAGATCTATCAAGATAGAACCTAGCACTACCGAGAAGTGTTCTAGTGCTACCCGGTTATCTAGCACTACTGGGCAGCCCAACTCTACCCAGGATCTACCAAGTGTTACAGAGGGCCCCACTACCCAGGGCCACTTAAACGCTACCAAAGGGTCATCTAGATATACCCAGAGGCCATCTAAGTCTAGCCAGAAATCATATCCCGCTGCTGCAAGAGAATTTCTCCATAATGCTCTAGGATCGTCAGCTAGCTCTACCCAAGTACCATCTACCAAAGAACCATCTACCAAAGAACCACCTACGAGCTCTACCCAAGTACCATCTACCAAAGAACCACCTACAAGCTCTACCCAAGTACCATCTACCAAAGAACCACCTACAAGCTCTACCCAAGTACCATCTTCTACCAGCTCTTCCACAGGACAATCTGCCGGTGATATCAAAGAATCTCCTCCCAGCATCACCCAAGGAACATCTCCTAGTGCCACAAAGAAGCAGCTTCTGGGAGACACTGCCTGGCTCTCCGTCAGCGTCCCCAGCTCCGTCTCCAGCACGTCTCCTGTGTCTCCCTCCACTCCTTGGAGACATGTCCCCAGTCGTCTCAACCCAATCTCCTTCCAACGCTTCGAGAACGTAAGTCTCAGCTACGAGGGGAAGAGAACTAATTCTTAGAGAATATTCCAAGAATGCCCGAATTCTTGGAATGTCCTACACATTTATTCTTTACACTATTTTATGCTATCACAAATCTTACCACAGCTATCTTAATTTATGTAATCATGGACTTATATTAATGTTATCTTTTCACTGATTTACACTCAACAATTGTGTGTGAATTCGTTGAGACTTAAGAGATTGCAATCTCTTAAGTAGGTAAACAATGCATTGGACTCTTGACTTCTCCTTACGCTATATTTGTCTTTTATTCTCTGGTGAAGATGTTTAGGTTATTTGGCCAACATAGAGCTTATTATAACCTTTACGTGGAATTTTATAGACACAACTATTGGTGCTTTGGTACTCCCTTATCCATTGGAGTACATTCCATTGTTCTCCTGTCTGCTTCTCCAGCATTTGTCTCCTTTGGAGTACTGTGTCAAGGCCTTTCTGGCAATCCAAAAATATGCAGTTGTATCCTATGCAGTCGCCCACTCTTCTCTTTCTTACACTATAGGGCTGGACGGTAGAGCACTGGTCTCGCGTCATGCAGGTCGGGCGTCAATCCCCGACCGTCCAAGTGGTTGGGTACCATTCCTTTCCCCCTGTCCCATCCCAAATCCATATCCCTATCCTTCCCAGTGCTGTATAGTCGTAATGGCTTGGCGCTTTACTATGATAATTCTCTCTCTTCCCTCCAGATGTTCTAGTAGTTGTTCTCGCACAATTTTCTCCATTAACTTGCGTGGTATGCAAGTTAGGGACACTGACTTGGTGTTCAGTGCCTCCTGCCTGTCACCCTTCTTGTACTGGCCTAGTTGTGCTGGCGGGGGTTGAGCTCTTTTGAGCTCTGTATATCGGGGCAGCTGTGTGGTAGTGTGTGTGTGGAGGGGATGGTGGTGAGTGGTGGGGTGGTTGTGTGTGGTGGTAGAGGGTGTGTGACATCGCCTGATAGAAATTGAAATAAAGTTTATTGAGATAAAATTCACACAAAGGGATGAGGTAGCTCAAGCTATCCTTACCCCGTTATTGCGTGATAGTGTGTGTTTGTGTGTGTGTGTACTCACCTATTTGTGCTTGCGGGGGTTGAGCTTTGGCTCTTTGGTCCCGCCTCTCAACTGTCAATCAACTGGTGTACAAATTCCTGAGCCTATTGGGCTCTATCATATCTACATTTGAAACTGTGTTTGGAGTCAGCCTCCACCACATCACTGCCTAAAGTGATGTGTGTGTGTGTGTGTGTGTGTGTGTGTGTGTGTGTGTGTGTGTGTGTGTGTGTGTGTGTGTGTGTGTGTGTGTGTGTGTGCTCACCTAATTGTGCTTGCGGGGGTTGAGCTTTGGCTCTTTGGTCCCGAATGTGTGTGTGTGTGTGTGTGTGTGTGTGTGTGTGTGTGTGTGTGTGTGTGTGTGTGTGTGTGTGTGTGTGTGTGTACTCACCTAATTGTGCTTGCGGGGGTTGAGCTTTGGCTCTTTGGTCCCGAATGTGTGTGTGTGTGTGTGTGTGTGTGTGTGTGTGTGTGTGTGTGTGTGTGTGTGTGTGTGTGTGTGTGTGTACTCACCTAATTGTGCTTGCGGGGGTTGAGCTTTGGCTCTTTGGTCCCAACGTGTGTGTGGCATTGTGTGTTAGTGAGGGTGTGTGTGGTAGTGAAGGTGTGTGTGGTGAAGGGTGTGTGTGGGGTTGTGTGGGGTGGAGGTTGTTGACACTTGTCTGGGAGGAAGATGCTAGGAATAACCTCTCACTATCCACCTCCCCCTTGAGCGTACCATCTTGAAACGAGCGTCAAGTGCAGACACGTGACCAAACGAGCCAATTGGCCGCAATTAAGACTTACTGAATCATCTAACTTAACATCAGCGAGTCTGTGAAGTGATGTTTGTCCTGTCTCACCAACGTCACCAGCAACGTATAATTTAGACGCATTCTCTGTGGAACACTACAGTGACACTGTAGTGTTCCACTGGTGGCACTGTAGTGAGGGTGTGTGTCACTGTAGTGAGGGTGTGTAGACACTGTAGTGTGTGTCAGTGTCCACTGGTGGCACTGTAGTGTTCCACTGGTGGCACTGTAGTGTTCCACTGGTGGCACTGTAGTGTTCCACTGGTGGCACTGTAGTGTTCCACTGGTGGCACTATAGTGTTCCACTGGTACACTGAGGAAACACAGAACATGAAAAATGTGCAGCAAAGGTTTCCATATCCTGGATTGAGAGATTACAAAGACCTGCCAAGATAATGGTTATTAAATGGGGAGAATTTATATTAACCACTCGGCAGAAAGTGCCAATATATTTAGTGATGAAATACCAAAAAATTGACATTTTATATTATGGAATTTAACCAAATGAGGAAATTTTGTTCACCACAACATACGCAACCTAACCTCTCATAGCTACCCTAGGCCTAATACAAGCTGTTTTAGGCCTAATTTAGTGTATATATGTGCTATATTAGGCCTAATTTAGTGTATATATGTGCTATATTAGGCCTAATTTAGTGTATATATGTGCTATATTAGGCCTAATTTAGTGTATATATGTGCTATATTAGGCCTACGAGTGTTTATGATTGGGTTTTTACCTTTTTTCCGGATTCTATAAAATTGAAAGCACAAACATTAAACATTTTCTTGGTTCATCACTACATATTGGTTCTTTGGCTTGAATAGTTACTATACGTACTATTATTTGAGGAGGATGGGTTGCCGGATGATACAAACGGCTTGTAAGGGTTGTTGGGGGGTGTACAGGGTGTATGTGGGTGTGTAGGGGGGGTGGGGGTGTAGTAGGTGGGTGTATGTGAAGGTGTAGAGTGGTGTTTGTCCTGTGGGTGGGCGCCGTGTGTGCCAGGCACCTTGCTGTACCGCCCAGAATAGTCAGTTTAAACACGTGTGTGTGAACGTGCCAGTGCCAGATACTCCCACTCTCCGGTGAAACGTTTCTTGCAACCCCACCAACCACCCAAACCCCCCACAACACACCCCCAACTCCCACAACACACCCCCAACTCCCTCTCTCTCACTCTCACATACCCAAACACCCCCCACAACACACCCCCAACTCCCTCTCTCTCTCCTACACACACCCAGACCCCCACAACACACCCCCAACCCCCTCTCTCACTCCCACACACACACCCAAACCCCCACAACACACCCCCAACTCCCTCTCTCACTCCCACACACACCCAAACCCCCCACTACACCCCCTCCTCTCTACACACACACACCAGAGCCATCACCACATATGTCACACGTATTCAGAGTTTGACATGTGTGGGGAGGGGACCATTCTGGCAGAAGATATCCCTGGGAATAGCAGCTTGTCTCAAGCACTCCAAGTGTCCCTCTCGTGTCTTCACGACTGTATACAGCTGTTTCTTCAACCTTAACATACGTATAATCCAGAGAGTAAGTGTCCTGTGTATGATGAAGAGAGTAAGCTTCCTGTGTATGATCTCAACCTGTCCACTCAAATAATACATAGTATTCTGTGAGTTATGATCCCACAATGGAAAAATTATGGGGGTAGTATGAAAAGCAGTTTTATTTTTATTATTATTATTTTCTACCACAGACGTGGCCATACATTTACAATGCTAACCAGCATATATACATTTTTTTCTGTCCTCCATGGACAGTGGCTCAATCGTCTACGTTTTCTGTGCATAGGTTGGTCAGGTTAGGTTAGGTTAGGATACGTAGGTATCTTGGGTTCACTCGTGTCTTAGTACCCTGTATTTTGTCCGTTGTGGCAACATAAGAGAATGGGCTGGATCAAAGATCAAGATTTAGGAAAGACTTGGGTAAATACTGGTTCGGTAACAGGGTTGTTGATTTGTGGAACCAATTACCGCGTAACGTGGTGGAGGTGGGGTCCCTCGATTGTTTCAAGCGCGGGTTGGACATGTATATGAGTGGGATTGGGTGGTTATAGATAGGAGCTGCCTCGTATGGGCCAATAGGCATTCTGCAGTTACCTTTGTTCTTATGTTCTTATCAAGATCCTCTGATAACTGTACTCACCTAGTTGTGCTTGTGGGGGTTGAACTCTGGCTCTTTGGTTCCTAATAATACTGTGATAATATGATGGTATGATATGATATTTGGTATGATAAATCATATCATACAACATACTGTGTTATGTATCATAAGTACGACTATATATATTTGTATTTTTTCTGATATGTCGAAAACGCCTTTTCGTATTGACTTGGAACCTTGAAGAAATATGTATGATTATAAAACTGAGCTTTATATTTGTATTTTAATGTATTTTATAGAACGTATAGAATGAAAAAACTTTTTGGGCGGTGGGATGGAGTGATTTGATTTTTTATTGTTGGCGACGGAGGCGGCTAGGTTATTGTGCACCCCATACTCATCCTGTGAGTGGTAGCGCAAAAAGGATTACAGAGGGCACAAAAGTCTTTTATCAGACCTCAGCGGAGATTTATTACATTAGCAATTTGATCTATCACACTGTTGTGGGTCGCGTGAGGCGCACACCTTACCAATGGATGGTTATATCTTAAAAGTTAAACATCCAGGTTCAATCCCCACTGTCCTGCTCCACAGAGTATCTCTTAGATATATTGTGTTTTCAATAAATATAAATTGCTTGAGATAAGCCTGGTCTGGACGGTAGAGCGACGGTCTCGCTTCATGCTGATCGGCGTTCAATCCCCGCACGTCCAAGTGGTTGGGCACCATTCCTTTCCCCCCGTCCCATCCCAAATTCTTATTGCCATATCCCTTCCAAGTGCTATATAGTCGTAATGGTTTAGTGCTTTCTCCCGATAATTACCTTACCTTCCTTGAGATATGTTGGCATAAGAAACCAGGAATGTCTTAATGTGTAGCATAATACATAACAAACTCGTATGGTGTTTTAATGTGTGTTTTTATCTGTTTCAGAGCGTGCAGGGAGGTGGTGGGAGTAAAGGCGTGGGCGGGGGTGTGATGGAGGATGGCGCCGCCCTCGCCTCCGTAGCTGCCCGTGTCTCCTCCTCCGCTCCGCGTAAAGCCAACTCTCTTCCTGGTTATTACAGCCGTGGCTCCTCGCATCAACCCTCCTTCCGCGAGGCCTTCAACACCAGCAAGAGCCCGACACCGCCTGTCCGGCATGATGCTGCCCCTGCTGCCCCGCCCCGGGGACCAACCAGCCCCCGGGCGACCAGAGTCTCTGCCCTCATGCCTAGCGTTACCCTCCAACAGCGCCAATTGCAACAGCAACGCTCAATACAACAACAACAGCAGCAGCAACAACAACAACAGCTGCAGCAACAACAACTGCAGAAGCAACAGCTGCAGAAACAGCAGCAACAGCACCTGCAGCAGCAACAACAGCAGCAGCTGCAGCAACAGCAACTACACCAGCCACATTATCAGGAACTGCAAAAACAACAACAACAGCTGCAGCAAAATCAACAACAAAGAGCTCAGCAGCAGCAGAAAAATCAGCAACAGCAGAGGTTGCTTCAACAACAGCAGCACGAACAACAACAAAAGCAAAAACAACAGTTGGTGCAACAAACACAAAGAGATCAGAAGCAACAAAGGCAGCAGCGGCAGCAAGAACCAACTCCAGGCAAACCCACACCTCAGTTAGAAAAGAAGAAGCGATCTCTTCTGAGTGGTATTTTCAGGCGTCGGAAAAAGGAGGTAAGCAGCAGCTCTAGCAGCAACACCAGCAATAGTGACAGTGAGGAGCCACCCCAACGGAGAACATTTCTTCGTCGTCGAACAAAGAAAAAGGAGGCCAAAGAAAAGGAGCCTTCTCTTCCACCTGCCACTGCAGATGCTCCAACTCTGGGCAATGCGCGGGTCACGGCAGATGATTTTCCTGGGCAGAGTATAGAGCCTCGTACGCAGGAGATCAACACGATGTTACTGGCGGAGAACAACAGCAGACGGGTGAGAGTGGCGACCACCACTACGGGGAGTCTGGGCAGGGATACACAGCCATTAGGTATTCCCCTGTTGATGCCACAACCAGGCAAACTTTCAAAAATTGGGGTTTCTGCATCACATGATTCTTTACCAGTGAGTCTGGGATCATGGGGAGGGGGTGGCTCCCATGCTTCCCTTGGGTACTATTCAGGAGGAGGGATGGGCACGCGCAGCTCCAGCACAGACACCATAAGTAAAAAAGAGCGTCGAGAAGCCCTTAAGGCACGAGTGGAGCGACTACGTGACAAGTTCAAGGATACAAGTTCTGATGAGGAGAAGGCATCTGTGTCATCACATTCTATGTATGGCAGCGAATATAGTCTTTCTAAAACAAATTCTCTGAGCAGACGTACAAGAGCAGCGCGAACTGAACGGTTCCTCAGGAGGAAGTCTCAGGAGCTGGAGACTCTACGTAATGAGACTGAGAAGGACCGCCGAAATCGTGAAGTAGTGCAAGCCAGAATTGAAGAAATCCAGCGAGTGCGTGAATTTGAAGCTGAGAGAAATAAAATTAATGCTGAAAAGCAACAGATCCCAGACAAAAGCAAGCCAAAATGGTCAGCAAAGCTTGTGTATCAGGAATCAAGTGAATACGAGTCGTCGGTTCTCTTACGAACACCGTCAGTGAGTCCAGCAGCAAGCCCTCACATGAAGGCTAAATTCCAGGGCCACATTCCACCCAATACCACTAATGCCAAGGAAGCTGTGACTATGAGACAAAAGCCACAAACGCCACACATGTCTGTGACCGTCTCATTAGCTCCTCCATCTGGGACACAAATGAGAAGAAGCTTTCAAGATTTTGAAACACCATTTCAGAATGATCTTAGAGGTCACCGAAGTGCCTCATATGATAGTAATATCAATAGAAATTCCTTTTTAATGCAACCACCATCCGGATTTAATTGTAGTGGTGCTCAAACTGCTAATGTAATACCACAAAGCAGGTCTGGTCAGATCCCTCCTGCTCCACCTCCCAGAGACAGAAGCAGGATAATGTCACCAGGAGATGGCAGGCCGATGTCATTTTCCTTTGAGAACCTTAACCATGAGACCCAGCGCCCAAATTCGAGTCAATCAAGCATGAGTAACTTTACAAAAGGTTCCAGTCCCAGTCCAAGCATTCGTTCTGTGCCGGCTTACCTGGGTCCAAGACCGAGCAATCAGCTTATTGGACAACCGCCTCCTATGGTACCCAACCGGCGTTCCTTCTCTGAACTGGAATTATCTCCCCAGCAACAAATACAAACAAAGTCCAACTCTGGGGCTCCACCTTCGAGACCAGCACCTCCAATGTATCCATCAACACAGTATAGATACACAGACCAGCCTCCAAAATCCTTTCAACAGAACCAATGTTGTAGAGTTCAACAACAACAGCAGCAACAGCAGCCATTGCAACACACTCAAAACCAGACCTCCAACCCTCAGCTGTTCTACACTGACCAGGCACCTCAGTATGCTAAAATTGTCCCTATTAGCAGTGTGCCTCCGTCTCCATCATCAGATTATTCCTCCTACATGAGTGACAACAGTGTTAGACTACAGCAAGCTAACACAATATGGAGACAAAGGGAACAGGAAATAAAGAACAAAATAACAGCTATGCAGAGTGTTACTTCTCAAGTTTTGAGCGACTCTTCACGCTCTAACAGTCCTAAACTGGATGGTTATTGTTCCAATGGTGTGGCATCATCTCCGGTGACACAGCACACTGATGACACCTATGGTATTATAGAATCTAAAAAGCCTCGCCCTCCGCCTCTAACTTTGAAGCAAGCAGAATCTCTCAGCTCACTCTCTGGTCAGAGTGATGTCTCCAGTCCAGTTCCAAAAGCTCCAGATTCGGATTCCAGCCAAAGTAGTCTAGCCAGGGAAAAGAAAAAGCTTATTCAGAACAGACCACTCTCCATGGTATTGGAAAAGTCTGAGTCAGGTGAGAAAGATTCTCCCCCAAATACCCCGAAGTCACGGCCGCAACCTCCGAGGAGAGGAAGTAAGCAGCTGACCACCCCGGGCCGAGAGATCACAAAACGACAAATGCTGCAGGAGATCATGAAACATAAATTAGAACACCCGCAGGAAAAAACCTATCAGAAGGAGTTTGAAGAAATGTACAGAAAAGAGAAAGAAAGATTAGAAAGAAGCAAATGCAGCAATTTTGAGGAGGCACTTAAAGAGCTGGAAGAAATCTATGCCAGTCTAAAGTTGGACAGTGAAGACCTCCTGGACCGAGCAGAACGTAGGGACTTACCCGTGCAGCACCAGAAGCTGAAAGAAGATGGGCAAGATATGCACGACTCCATTAGCGAAACTGGAGAGGCAGATTCTACAGCACACGGCCGAGGGAGATCACGAACACCAAAACTGAGGAGGGCTGGAGTGCCTGATGTGAAGGCCGATGACATGCACTACCGCCGGTGCCAGCAGAGCACACGTAACCAGCCTGACGTGCAGAAGGCGCTGCAGATGACAGGTAGCTACTTGCTGGTATCTGCAGTTCATGTCCCACCAACTGATATTGATAAAAATGTGCCAAAGGACCCAATGTTAGAGGGGCAACCAGATATTGTATATGATGATGTATCATATAGAAATATCAAGCAGGCTAACTCCATAAAGGTTATAGATCCACAACCACCATTTGGAATCCCATTGGGACCAACTACCCAAGGATCCCCAAGTGATTATTTACATGTGACTCCGAAGGAGAACTATAGGCCCAAGATGATTGCCAGGAAAGAACCAGATATAACTATGGATGATTTAGCATTTAGAAATCTTCGAAAAGAACAAAGGGACCAATCCAACAAGGAAGTAAATGTCGCTGAGCTGGATGAGCTCCTATCGGAAGCCAATAATGAATCTCCAGTGTACAGAAGGAAAACAGTTCGCTCAGCATCAGCTGACCGAGCACACTCCTTGAGGGGAGACACTTCAGACAGTGCAAGCAACAACATTAATGATAGACGGTTAAAGCTACAGACACCAAGACGAGTGAAACATCAAAATGAAGCACGCCGATCTGGTCGCTTCTTTGGCAACGATGCTGTAGGTGACAGCGAAACTACCAAAACAACTAACGCTCACAGTCCTCGCCACAACCCCAGCTGGCTGGAGCGAGCCCACTTGCTAGACAACAAATGGGATAACCTTAGCACAAATAATTTAAGTACTAGCACTGAGACCCTGACAGAACTGTCGTCGGTACGAGCCGTGTCACAGCCAGACATACGGCAAGCGATAATTCGTGAGGCTCGAATACCACCCGGAGGACCCCAGAACATTGGTTTCGGACCTCAGACGGTTACGGTTACTGCCCTGACGACTGCCACCACGGCCAGCGTCACCATCGCCACCATAACAGCACCTAAGATAGTGACAGTGCAAACCATACAGAGCGCCCCTGTGTCACCTGTTGTGGTGGAGAGGAAGCCACCATACCGGCCCCTAGACACTATCTTCAACAACAAGGCCAAACCTTTCTACTTGGCAGATGCCAAACCCCAGACTCAACATCATCAAGATCACGTTGATATAGCAAAGCTCGATGCTCTCATATCCACACTCTCCAAGATCGACAATAATGAAGACATGTCCGATGCGTCTTCCGTAACTTCCAAAAACACCGATGAACCACCGGTCACAGACTTTGATACTCAGGAACTCAAAATAAAGGAAGAACCCACTTATGAAAACGTATTTGAGCCCCAAACCATTGTGTCACAATCCACTGCGAGTCATAGTATACAGAACGAAAAGACCAGTGCCAAAGTGAATATCGGGAAGGCCATCAGGTTGTCCATGGCCTTGGAGTCTTATAGCAGTGAAGGTAAACAGGTTTCCTCTCGTAGGCGTAGTGCTATAGACCTGCCACTGAGAGATATTGAACTCTCGCACTATACTTCCAGCATCTCTCCCACTAATGTTCTTCATTGCCTGAATGTTAACCTCAGTAGAAGCCAGGTGCCCGCACCGAGCTCCGTGGAGAGAGTAAGACTCGCCTCGGAGCCTCAGTCGGCACCAGCAAAAGCCTCAACTTGTACTGATAGGGTAGAGTCTATGATTGTTGTGTCTCAAAATGTGCATGATAAAGTCAGGCGCTCTCACTCACTACCCACCTCACCAAGGGGGACAGATGCCACACCTGTGTTTAACACAGATTTTGACATGTTAGTAAATGGGTCAAGTGAGTCCAATGTAGGTGAGGTCGTGTCTACCTCAGAGTGTAGTAGTAGTAACAAGGATGTGATTGGCACGCCTCACTTCTCCACACTGAGAGTGGAGGAACCGCTGAGTGAGCCCCTCTTCCCTCACTCTCAACTCATCCAACCAACTCTATTAGCACAAAAACTAATCATAAACCCAAAACTTTTCAATGCATGCGACAGTATGAATATTCCCCCATCAGCCTGTAATGATGCCCCACCTCCACATAAAGCTGCACTCACTATCAACCAGAATGTTGAGCATGAGTGTAGCGAACCAGGAGGCTCGGCTGCTGGTGCCTCGACCATGCTAGAGGCATCTCAGCCTCCATTGGCAGAGGTACCACTGCCGCCTGTGCGCTCTTCCTCTCTCCCGCCCTCTCCGGCTCTTCAGAGGGCCCTCAGCATCTCTTCGCAACTGCTTGGTCCTCCTTCACCTACGCGTAATGCTGAAGCCTGGCTTATATCACAGCAGGGTGATCACTCGTTGTGTGGTGCCAGCGTGTCCGCCACCAGCTCTGAGAGTGATGACACTCTTAGTGCTGTGAGGGCGGAGGTATTGCCTCCTCCTGCCTCAGACCCTCCTCGTAATGCTGCCAAGGGACGCCCAAAGGCGGACGCTCCAGAGCCACGTTCGTGTTCTTCAGGTGAGGATCCAGATTGCGCAGCGGCTGCCCCGGATTGCGCCTGCATGCAGTCACTGCTGGCTGCATGCTACTTGCTTGCATGTCTGACTCAACTGGCTGGCATTGACCTGATTACCGCCTTCGGTGTTCTCCTGGCTGTTGCCTCCGTCTTTATCACGTTCGCATTATGACCTTGTGGACATTAACTTACCCTCCCTTCTCAACATTTACCTTCCCACAAGTTTTCCCAGGCACTTGTTTTCTGTCTCATATGCGAACGCTTCTCCTCCAAGCTTTTCTGATTTTTTGAAACGATACTTTTGATGGTAGACTTTTTATTTAAATATATAGCAGTATTATGTAATGTATTATTCAACACATTATACGTTAAACTTTAAAGTTTGTAGGCTTCTTCGCTATATAAACTCAAGTCTGCCACCATAAAATATCTTAGATTGATTTTTGATGTAATTGACATATGTACTGCAGTTTTATGCCTCTTGTCGTATCCTTGTCAGAAGTGTATGAATATTTTGTGTGTGTATCTCCCGCTGCAGAATAGAAACAGTTCAAGTGTGTACAATATATTATTAGTTCAGAATGAATATTATCGTCATTATCATTATTTATTTGCAGCTACAGCGTGAGTTACACGCCGGACTTGTTGGTGTCCTTTTGACCACGGGGAATGTGTACTTGTGTTTCTCAGTAACTACAAGTGTTGTGGCTTGTTGTAGTGTTCAGTGTGATCCGTGACCGCCCACCTTCCAGTGTCTAGTTCTTGTGGCACGATGTACCTCTTATATACAATGGGCTCTCACCAACAAGGACGGATTAGCCCACAGGGACCCATAATAATATGTTCACTAATTGATCCATTCACACGCTGAAGCCATGTATCACAGACTAAAGGGGAAGGTATATATGTATATATCTCCCCAATTTGGTCTATATTTTTGAGTACGGAGACAATTTCACTTCTTGCAGAGTTAGTGTTCGATCCCTGATGGACTAAGTGGATTGATACCATTCATTTAATCCATTATCTTATCCCTCTCAGTGCTGTATAGTCATTCTGGCTTAGCACTTTCTCCTTGTAATTACCCTACCTTCCCTCTTCAGACTTACGGGCTATTCATGCCCGTCCGAACTTTTGGGTGGCTTAATCTTCATCAGTCAATCTCCTCCGACATTTCAACTCTGGATCACATCTACGACCAAGCAAGTCCATCACCACCACCGTACCCCAGAATTTTATTATTATTATTTTATGTCTGTGGTGGAAATTTCAATATGCATATTAGAGTTTGGTGAGAAACGTTATCCTTGAATCAGTGTATAATTAAATCCATTGATTGTACGCTGGTCTCTAAATTAATAACTGGTGACTGAAAGAAACTGTTGCGACTGGAACACATCATCAAGTGACCGTAGAAGAACCGGTAAAAGAGATTTTGGTAAGCATAAAGTCTTGAATTCCGGCTTAAAAACTTTCATCAATAAAATGTAAATTCTGCTCAAATTCATTTTCCGGAGGCTCGACATGTTTTATAATGTTTACAAATTGGGTAGATAATCTACATGTTTTATGAGGAATGGAAAACATTAATGTGCTGATTTTGTTGGTGCTCTAAAAATTCCAACTACCATCGTTGATTAGTCACAACACGTGCCTAATTTAGGTAAAATATATGTATGTGTGAAGGCCTGGAGAATGACTCTGGGTGGAGAACATAAGTATTCATTACAGTGTGGTAAACCGCGCTGGGCCAGTACACTCGAAATTTGAATTTGAATTGAATATTTAACCGTTAAGAGCGTCTATATGGACAGTCCATTTAAAAGTCTCTTCATCACAGGCCTTCAAAAGTCTTGTCATTTTGCTATAGTGATTGTCTAATTAACTAAGGAAATTGCTGAATGATATCCTAATAAGAATTTGCGGTTTGCTATCTGTCGACCCGTATGAGGCTGTTACAGAATCTAATGCGGTGCAAAGGCTATCGGATCACGCGCCCCTGGCGTTAGCCTTCCCAAGTCGTGCCGGACCGCGTGTCTCTCAGCATTTCGTAATTTGTATTCCCAAGAGTCGTTTCGCGTCAACCAGGGCACCGTAAATTGCCGCCAAGTCTGTAACAAGCATCTCCAGTTTCGCTACTGGTGGCTCGTAAAAGCTTAGGTCACACCTGCGCCTTAGAGGCCAGATGGTGTCATCTTCAAGGAGCCACTTTTCGGGTAATTGTCTCTCCGGAGGACGACATGCGAAGGAGGTAATATATATATATTATATATATATATATATATATATATATATATATATATATATATATATATATATATATATATATATATATATATATATATATATATATATATATATATATATATGTCGTACCTAGTAGCCAGAACGCACTTCTCAGCCTACTATGCAAGGCCCGATTTGCCTAATAAGCCAAGTTTTCATGAATTAATATATTTTCTCTAATTTTTTTCTTATGAAATGATAAAGCTACCCATTTCATTATGTATGAGGCCAATTTCTTTTTATTGGTGTTAAAATTAACGTAGTTATATGACCGAACCTAACCAACCCTACCTAACCTAACCTAACCTATCTTTATAGGTTAGGTTAGGTTAGGTAGCCGAAAAAGTTAGGTTAGGTAGTCGAAAAACAATTCATGAAAACTTGGCTTATTAGGCAAATTGGGCCTTGCATAGTAGGCTGAGAAGTGCGTTCTGGCTACTAGGTACGACATTATATATATATATATATATATATATATATATATATATATATATATATATATATATATATATATATATATATATATATATATATATAATGTGTGTGTGTGTGTGTGACTCACCCACTATAATCTAAGCTCTCCTCGCTAAGGAAATATATCTATTGTTAAGTGCCAAATATTTTGATAGATGTACATTGATGAAGACTTATTGTGATATGTATAAAAAATGTATAAAATAAATGTCAAAGCAATCAAATATAAGTTTTGTAAAATAAATTATTTGTATTTGTATTATTTTTCGCCTAAATAAAATCTCTTGCTATACAGGCCTCTTGTTTAATCATTGTATTAAAGGTCAATGTGCTCACCTTTGCTTTATCAAGTAAAATAATGAGTAGGTTTGACTATCTTTGTATAATGATCACATTATTATCACTAGGCTATAACATACACGTGGAAGATACTGGAGGGACAGGTCCCAAATCTACACAGTAAAATAACAACATACTGGTGTGAACGATATGGAAGAAAATGCAGAATTGAAGAGCAGAGGTGCCATAGGCACAATCAGAGAACACTGTATAAACATCAGAGGTCCACGGTTTTTCAACATCCTCCCAGCGAGCATAAGAAATGATATTCCGGCAATATGGACATCTACAAGAGAAGACTAGATAATTTTCTTCAAGAAGTGCCGGACCAACCGGGCTGTGGTGGATATGTGGGCCTGCGGGCCGCTCCAAGCAACAGCCTGGTGGACCAAACTCTCACAAGTCAAGCCTGGCATCGGGCCGGGCTTGGGGAGTAGAACAACTCCCAGAACCCCATCAACCAGGTATATGTGGGCCTGCGGGCCGCTCCAAGCAACAGCCTGGTGGACCAAACTCTCACAAGTCAGGGCTTGAGGAGTAGAACAACTCTCAGAACCCCATCAAGCAGGTATAGGCAATTTATTAGTATTTATTTCTTTACAAAAAGGTACAATTGGTTTATGAGATTACATAATACTGGTATTTTTATATTCTAGCAAAGCCGCTAACATCATAACGTTTCGGGCAATTTAGCTAAAGTAAAGCATGGCTAAATTAATATTTTCTAGTATATTATGTGGTATATCACGGCTTATGGGAGCCCGTCGGCCGAGCGGACAGCACACTGGACTTGTGATCCTGTGGTCCTGGGTTCGATCCCGGGCGCTGGCGAGAAACAATGGGCAGAGTTTCTTTCACCCTATGCCCCTCTTACCTAGCAGTAAAATAGGTACCTGGGTGTTAGTCAGCTGTCACGGGCTGCTTCCTGGGGGTGGAGGCCTGGCCGAGGACCGGGCCGCGGGGACACTAAAGCCCCGAAATCATCTCAAGATAACCTTAAGATAGTTACTGAATGCTTCAATAAGCAAGGGTCGTTCAAGGTATGTGGTTTTATGACATTAGACAACATGCTATAAACAGTTAAGACAATACATTTAAATTCTGTTAGCTATGAGGCCAAGGGATATGTACAGTGAGAGGTGTAACCCCGCTGCTCGTTGTATACACACAGAGATTATTTTAGTCTTGGGTTAAGTTCAGGACTAAAAGTTTCTTGGTGGTTGGTCAGTAAGTTATCGTGGTGGCCTTAATAACTCCCGCGGTTAATAGGCTTTGAGCCTGAAACCAAACGACCTATGTGGTGTTTATTATATACTATAAAATCAATGCGTAACTTGTAGCATCAACGAGCATTATTCAAAATTTATTCAAGCATATATAAAGACCATGAAGCACATAGTTAAGGAAAACTGCGACCGTAAATACGGTAATAAAACTTTAGAAGAGTCTACCCGTTGACGCCATCAAAGAAAACTATTCGAGCATTAGGTAAACAGGACGTTCAGAGGCTGGTCATTCCTGGCCCCAACAAGGTCACTGGACGTGCTGGGTCCCTTCAAGATCACTTTTTATACACTTAAAGCCAAAGGTAAGTACTGACAAGATCAAGAAAGTATGCTGTATGTGAGATTTGTCCTGGGGCGGGTTTTTGAAGCAAGGGGGTCTTCTGTACCTGCAAAAAACCAAAGGAAATTGTGATGTTTTGAGCGCCAAAGTGTCCTGTACCTGCTGAAGATTGGTTTGTGCTGTCTATTGAAAGCCAGGGTGTCCTGTGCCTGCTGAAGATTGGTTTGTGCTGTCTATTGAAAGCCAGGGTGTCCTGTGCCTGCTGAAGATTGGTTTGTGCTGTCTACTGAAAGCCAGGGTGTCCTGTACCTGCTGAAGATTGGTTTGTGCTGTCTATTGAAAGCCAGGGTGTCCTGTACCTGCTGAAGATTGGTTTGTGCTGTCTATTGAAAGCCAGGGTGTCCTGTACCTGCTGAACATTGGTTTGTGATGTCTATTGAAAGCCAGGGTGTCCTGTACCTGCTGAAGATTGGTTTGTGCTGTCTATTGAAAGCCAGGGTGTCCTGTACCTGCTGAAGATTGGTTTGTGCTGTCTATTGAAAGCCAGGGTGTCCTGTACCTGCTGAAGATTGGTTTGTGCTGTCTATTGAAAGCCAGGGTGGTCTGTACCTGCTGAAGATTGGTTTGTGCCGTCTATTGAAAGCCAGGGTGGTCTGTACCTGCTGAAGATTGGTTTGTGCCGTCTATTGAAAGCCAGGGTGGTCTGTACCTGCTGAAGATTGGTTTGTGCCGTCTATTGAAAGCCAAGGGTGGTCTGTACCTGCTGAAGATTGGTTTGTGCCGTCTATTCAAAGCCAAGGGTGTCCTGTACCTGCTGAAGATTGGTTTGTGCTGTCTATTGAAAGCCAGGGTGGTCTGTACCTGCTGAAGATTGGTTTGTTTTGAAGATATTTCTCTTCAAACGGAAACAGTGAACCAAGGAAAAATTGTTTTATTTGGCTTCAATAAAATGTTGAATAGAAGAATCCATTGTATGGTGATTCACACTGTATACAATACAGGTGTGTTGATGAATGTTGGCAACAATGAAGCTATTGTTGGTGGGCCATGGTACACGAGCGTCTGGACCCGAGTTCCATTCCCTCACAGGAGGTGATCAGACGTTTCCTTACCTATAATGTCTTCGTTCCCTTAAGCAACTGTTGAGGCTTGCATCCTAGGAAAGGTCATTTATTGCTCTCAAGAAGCCTAAGAATTTTCCTTAATGTGATCACAAAATCTTTCGAATCTGCAGTCAGGTCGGAACATTATCTTATAAATTGGTTTAATTTTATTACGGCGTAGTGTACATTGAAAGGAGAATTATATAACAATAACAATATTTTTTTGTCCATTGCTAGTGCCTTAATTCGAAATTTGGAGAGGAACAAACTGATTTTTATTTTTTTTATTTCACCCTGTGAGAGTAACTAGAACTTTCCTATACATGTTTGTTCTTTGTCGTCATGGTGAAATCATTCTACAGTAACTTGAAGTTCGGTTAACAGCTCCGTGAACAAGCGTTATATAACCTAATTAACCGAGCATCACATATTGCGCATTGGCTCCCGAGTTTTGTTTTAATTTTTAATGCAGACGTTAAGTTGAATTCTGGTGTGCTGACCTGAGACAAGAGACCTGCCAGGGGCCAGATTCACGAAGCAGTTACGCAAGCACTTACGAGCCTGTACATCTTTTCTCAATCTTTGGCGGCTTTGTTTACAATTATTAAACAGTTAATGAGCTCCGAAGCACCAGGAGGCTGTTTATAACAATAACAACTGTTGTCTGGCAAGTTTTTGTGCTTATAAACTGTTTAATAAATGTAACCAAAGCCGTCAAAGATTGAGGAAAGATGTACACGGTCGTAAGGGCGTGCGTAACTTCTTCGTGAATCTAAGCCCAGCTGTTCTCATGAAAATTCTCTTGGGCAAGAGCGAGGCTACCTGCGAGGTCACCCGTCCAGTTAGTGTCCAGAATGAAACACGCGTTCCTATGAAAACACGTTTCGCGTTCATATATATGGTATAATCTCATACTGTAAAAAAAATTGAGCCGGCCGCTAAGTTCACATCCTGTGAAACCACTGCAAAAAATGTGTAATCAGTCGTAAACAATTCTTGGGAGGAACTTGAAATAAAGTGTCGTTTCAAAAGTTTCAGCTTCTGAATGAATATTAAAGAATAGGAATATGTTTAACGAAATTGCATAGCTGTAAATATTCAGTTTATTGTGCTTGTACAGCCATAGACATGCACTTTATTACACTTTTACAAGACGTAGATATGTAGTTTAATATACTTAAACCAAATATATATATATATATATATATATATATATATATATATATATATATATATATATATATATATATATATATATATATATATATATATATATATACATACACACAGCTAATTACACATGTGCAAGCCATATTCATGCAGCTTGCCATACAAGTCAGATATATGTAGATTGCCATACAAGCCATATGTATGCAGCTTAATTCACTTGTGCAATTAATAATAATTGGCGTAGTGGTAAGACACTCGCCTGGCGTTCCGCGAGCGCTTTGTCCTGGGTTCGTATCCTGGCCGGAGAGGATTTACTGGGCGCAAATCCTTAACTGTAGCCTCTGTTTAACGCAACAGTAAAATGGGTACTTGAGTTAAAATGTGTAAATGGCTTGTAAAAGCGATTCTTCGCGGGGTCGTATTCCAGGGAACATAGGATTAAGGACTTGCCCGAAACGCTACGCGAACTATGGTTGTACAAGAATGTAAGAACTCTTGTATATATATATATAAATAATAATTCAACTTTAAGCCGATATTGAAGTCACCCAAAAAACGCACGTGTTTTTTACATTTTCTGTGGGAGATCCTAGTACCGTTTTCTAAGAAAAATTAGAGGGGGACTATAACAAACTGCAAATGCTTTCGCATTAAACTACAAAGCATTTAATGCTTTGTAGTTAAGGGATTTCGTGAGAGGTGAATCCTAAATGGAAGTTGAAATTTTCTTACGTACAAATTCGTGTTATGACGAGTCTTGTATCTGGGTTTCTAATCCAGTTTTATTCATAATTAAATTAAGCGCCGTGAATAATGTCGACTGTGAAGGAGATACTAAGTTGTGTTGGAGAATTTTGTATTGTGTTGGAGAGTATTGTATTAGTGAATGTTGTGTTGGTGAGTGTTGTAGTTTTTGTTCAATGTTGTGGTGTGTTGATGAATGTTGGCGAGTCTTGTGGTGTGTTGTAATGGTTTCCAACGATAGAGCCCAATAGGCTCGGAAACCTGTACACCAGTTGATTAATGTTTGAGAGGCAGGACCATAGAGCTAAAGCTCAACTCACGCAAGATAAGCAAGCGAACCTCGCCACCCTTTCACCTCCACTAGGCTGCTTGCTTTATTTTAGTACCATCTTGTACTGGTAAAGTTAAGGGACGAATTAAAGTTAGTCGAGGCCAATAATTTTGATGTGATGGATCATACTGTAGCGAGTATATTATTGGGATCATCTACTCGTTACAGATGCTAAATACTCGATCATTTTGACATATGCGACGTTAAAATTATAATGTTTTATCGAAATTAATAGTACCGCAATATTGCCACTTCCTTGGACTTATGAACGGCATAGATGGGTTTGAAGTGAGGTGTCCAAGAATGCACACTTTTTTGATCAGGCAAAAGCACTTTAAATTTAACGATTGTTATACAGTAAGATCGGTTGCATCTCTACAGCTGTTTTTTTTTTTTAGCACTATGCTAGAAGAGGATATATCTTGTATCCTGAAGAGCCGTGAAAACTACTGCACATTCTTGGGTGAGGTCCACAAGGCCTTGAAGTCATGTTAGGACATTCTACGTTGACTTTGGTCATAGTTGTTAGCGTTCATGGAGGCTATCTTATCTTGAGGTTATCTTGAGATGATTTCGGGGCTTTAGTGTCCCCGCGGCCCGGTCCTCGACCAGGCCTCCACCCCCAGGAAGCAGCCCGTGATAGCTGACTAACACTCAGGTACCTATTTTACTGCTAGGTAACAGGGGCATAGGGTGAAAGAAACTGCCCATTGTTTCTCGCCGGCTCTCATAGGATATTCTCAGGATAAGTCCAGATCATCCTGGAAGAATCAAAACAAGGTTATACTGGTGAAAACGTGAATGGTCTTAAGGAACCACAAACGTCAGTCTAGGTATGTTCCGGGTATCATTCACTTTGTATTCACTCCTACATTATACTTAACCTACATATAAAAACAGTTTTAATTATTGATTATAACGTACAATGAATAACTGACCTAGCTAACCAAATAAGATGTGAATTGCGGGTGTAGTTTATAAGGCGGGCTAAGTGGTGCACCTTGTCAGACGCCCATATGAGGACAGGCCACTACGGTCGCGGTAAGTGGACCCGACGTGCCCAGACACGGCTTGCTTCTCCGGTCAAAGTTAACGCGACCTTTTTGGAATATTACTTTAACCTGTTCCCACTGTTTCCTCGAAGTGCCTGGTGTAAACCTGGCGTGTAACATGGCTATTTAACGATGATTGTGGCGTGTGTTGTGTGAGCCAGAGGTGGGTGTTGTCGTGTCCTCTACCAGCCCCGCCCACCTGCCTCACCACTTTCCTCAGTGTGACACTGGTGAACCGAGACATACCACCTCAGTCACCCACACACCTACACCAGTAAGCAACATTGCGTTCTACCGACTAAACAGGTGCCTGGTACGCTACAGGTGGGACCTGGCTGGATCACAAGTGGAAGTTATTCCGTTTTGTAGCCTAGTGTATCCCTGTATCTCCCTTCACTAGTGTTGTAGCCTAATATATCCCCGTGTCTCCTCCCATCACAAGTGTATTCATTTGTCTCCTCTCAAGAGTGCTGTACTTAAGTGTATTCCCCACATTCGGAGGAGTGTTCATGAAAATACACTAAGAATATACAATATATATATTCCATATAGCCTAGCGTATTCATTGAAATATTATAATCACGGTAAGAGAAATGAGTATGGTGCACTCCCCCAGTGAAAGGGTCACAGAAAATGTGGGACAACATGAACGTGGGTGTTGATGAGTGTAGAGTCACGGGTGAGCGTGAGTAAGCAGCCAGGGCTGACAGCTCGCCTCCAGGATATAACCCAAATTGCTGTCGAAACTGATCCCAACGTGTCCGGCAGGTCGATGCGCCTCTGATAACGTCCTAATGCACGCTCCACTTGCTAAATATAGCAGAATGACTCAAGTCTATGTAAGAGACTGTTGGGATCTTTTAGAAACAGTGATATTGTTGGTGACTGTGTATCCCCTATACTGAGTATTGGGATCCGCTTTGTGACTTATAGAACTACTTTAACTCCACACGCACTGAGTCGGAATTAAACAGAACACATGTTCATGGAAAATTATTTACGATTTTAAATTAATATATATATACTGTTAATCCTGACCAAAAATATCAGACTAAGCTTTAACGGTGTTCATATTGTGTATGATCGAAGGTGAAGTGACATATGTGTTCAAGTGGTTAAGTGTGGCGCCAGCGACCCGCCCCCATGAAGCGTAAGGTGTCTGTAAGCATGTACCAGATGAGTGGCTGTCTCTACGCCTACCTCCTCAAAGGTACGACCCTCTCTCTTCCTCCCTCCAATATACTTGTCATAAGCTCCATATGTCCTATAATAACAGGTTACGTGTCTATTATTTATGTAAACATTTTGTGGAAATTTGCACTGTTTTGCATACAGTATGAACGAGTGGCAAGGAAGTAATTGCTTACACATGTGTGTAGGTGATCAGCCCGTCCTCCAAAAATGGGGTGGTAAATGTATGAAGACAAATAAGTGCAATTATGCACTGTTTATGACAGTAAGAAAGTGTACTTATTACACTTAGTATTAAATCGTACTGTCAATTCGGAGGATGGGTTCAGGTGATGATAGTGTTGACAATAGTTCATACACTATATCTTGTCACTAACCGCTGCATCTATCAATTCCATGATCGTCACTCTTATATCATATATATGCACAGTATATACGCCACTCTTACCATATTAAACAGACATTATACCAGCAAAGAATTCCAGACATTAGGATAAGGCCCCGATATAAGTGTGTAACATTAGACCATAACGAGTGTGAATGAAATATCCCAGACAATATACTTTAATTACTAGTATTGATTATACACACAACTTTATCTCATTAGCATAATTATTTTTTGAGAAGCTATTGTGGTCTAGCAAGAGGAACAAGGTAGCAGTTTAGTATATTTAGTTTCGCATTGAGTCATTCTATTCGGTTAAGGGCGAGGCTGTCAGAGCAGTGATTCTTTACTAGCCAGAACCAACGGTGTTTAACGGACTGACTTGCGTGTCTCCTGCGCGGCATTCACATCTGTGTTTGATGATATCTGCAAGTGTGACTAAGTGAAACATGTTTGTTATTGATTGTATCCATGTGTGTGCAACGTGTAATGGACTGATACACACATTGTGAACAACGAAGCTACAGCGATATATTGTGAATAACGAGGCTATACAGTGATACATTGTGACCAACGGGGCTAAACAGTGATTCATTGTGACCAACGGGGCTAAACAGTGATACATTGTGACCAATGGGGCTAAACAGTGATACATTGTGACCAATGGGGCTACACAGTGATACATTGTGACCAACGGGGCTATACAGTGATACATTGTGACCAATGGGGCTACACAGTGATACATTGTGACCAACGGGGCTATACAGTGATACATTGTGACCAATGGGGCTACACAGTGATACATTGTGACCAACGGGGCTAAACAGTGATACATTGTAACCAACGGGGCTAAACAGTGATACATTGTGATACAACTGTGATACACATAGTGAACAGTGACAAAAACAAAGAATTGCACTTTTAGAGATAATGTTAACTAAATAAAATATACTTTCCAATTAAACCATTCATATACGCATGTGACACGCAATTTAACATTCGTGGCATTAACAAGAACAAAACATGTATGATTGGGCTTGGGAAATAGGGTCATTAAGTTACCTGGACAGGTTCATGGTTCAAATTGAAATTGAAATAAGTTTATTGAGGTAAAATACACACAAAGGGATGAGGTAGCTCAAGCTATTCTCACCCCGTTCAGTACATCGTGTTAATACATACATAGACACACATCACAAACAATAAACATATTACCGAACATCCTGAGAGATAATTCATGGTTCAAGGTAGTCGAGTCTATTAGTAATCCCTTAATTAGTAAGGGAGCCGAGCGGACAGCACGCTGGGCTTGTGATCCTGTGGTCCCGAGTTCGATCCCGGGCGAGAAATAATGGGCAGAGTTTCTTTCACCCTATGCCCCTGTTACCTAGCAGTAAAATAGGTACCTGGGTGTTAGCCAGCTGTCACGGGCTGCTTCCTGGGGGTGGAGGCCAATTGCTGAAACTAAACCCCCCTGGAAGTACAGGTATGCAAGTACACCCAGAGCCTCAGCACGCACAGTACACCATGAAATGCTGTGAGAGGTACAGAGGATACTGTCACTTAGCTCATTTTCACTCATCTCTGTACCCAACCCACTTCTCTCAAACACCCATCACCACCCCAACTCCCCATCATCACCCCTCATCTCAAGCCAACCCTTACGTCTTCCACGTTCCCCTGTCCTCATTCCTTATCCTTGAAGCCTCTCCATCTGCCAGTGCTTTCTTAACACTATGTAAAAGACACATCAAACACTTTATGTAGGGCATACGTAACTCTGTGTATCTATGTATTTACGTATGTAGGTTAGCTTAGCATTTTAAAAGCACCGAATCACCTTCTGTGGTTGAGTGTTCAATAAACCCTTGAACTATATGTTTAACACTTCTCTAACCCTGTCCATGGAGGACAGAAAAAAATGTATATATGCTGGTTAGTATTGTAAATGTCTGGCCACGTCTGTGGTAGAATAATAATAAAAAAAAAAGTGCTTTCTTAGGGTCCGACTAAATGTTTGTGTGTGTGAATGTCTTAGCATTAGGGACAACAATAGGTGTGACCACTGTACTGAAATGGAAAATAATATGCATATATTTTATTTTTGAAAGCAAAATTTTTTTTGTCTAAACTGGATTAAAGACACCATTGAAGCATTATGTGGACCAGACATTAGAGTGGATTTAGTATTTTTTTGTATGTTTAATACTGACATTACATGCAGGAAAATTAAGAATACAATAATTATGCTACTTTCTGATTACATTTTTTGTTATAGACAGGCGGGAGGGTTACTCGGTAGAGAAAATAGTGGCATTTTTGGGAGGCACGATCAAGTATAACATTTTGGGGTTATACTCCCAAATGCTCTGTGATGATATGAAACATTGTTTTACTGAGAATTGTATAAACTATATGTAATATAATATTTTCCTTGTAAAGTAATGTGTATGTGACAACTATACAATATTTAATTATTTAATATAGAGCAAAAATAAGTTCAAGTACATCCTCATAACTAAACTCCTAATACTCATGAATGCAATGAGAAACAAGACACACGATTAACAACTGATGACATTCGAACTTTTCTGGAAAAGTGCCTCACATGAGACCTTTCTTCCAATCGCACCTCTGTAAATTCCCCTCCCAGTTGCCTAGCAGTAAAATAGGTACCTGGATGTTAGTCAGCTGTCACGGGCTTCTTCCTGGGGGTGGAGGCCTGGTCGAGGACCGGGCCGCGGGGACACTAAAAGCCCCGAAATCATCTCAAGATAACCTCAAGATAAGATTGCCCATTTTGTATGGAATGTGTTGGACACATAACTTGTCATTCTCCCTTTCCCATGAATTGCAATATCTAATTATTTTTCAGCAAAACCAAAACACCTGGTCTAACCTAACCTATACCTAACTTTGCCATAGAATTATGACATAATAATATTTATATGTGAAAAATACTGGGTTTGTATATATTTAACATCGATGAATGCGTCTTTGGAGTCGATTTGTTTTAATTTATTTTCTATTGGAAGTAAATAGCCTGAAGATGGATTGTAAAAATGATTGACAATAGAATCAAAATACACAACCTTTAACCATTGGCAATAGAATCAAAATACACAACCCTTAACCAAGCCTATCCTAGGTCTGGCTCCACACAAAATGTTAGATACACATTGATGTTATTTTACATTCGAGAAACTGTTGTTGTTAGTTACACAATACTTAACAAACTACGCATGTGTGGGTTGGACGAGCATAGCTTGAGGATGGGTTGATGGCGAGGGAGATGGTCTAAGTTCCAAGATGTTCCAAGACAATGTTCTTCCGTAAGTAGATTACAGAATATGTTCAAAACAAACAACGCAAAATGCCCGTTAAAAGTAGGATGAATTAGCGTAAGTTAATGTTGATTTTTTTACTTATAATAATACAGAGATCGTCTGTTGGCGCTTAGGTTTGAACTTGTTTAATGTGTTTCTTCTGGAGCGATTTCAGTTTTGCATGTCACAGACTGACTGCGGCTCTTGCACAGCTTACATGCAATCCAGGAACTATATATAGCAGCATGTGGCAGTTTGACACGATGGTTTCCACTGTTGTTTGACATAAAATAAGTACTCCAGTATTATGGTGCGTTCTGAACAGTGTTTTGGGCTAATGTTTCACCCTTATTGATGAGTAGCATCGTTAAACCAGACATTATTACGACCTCCGAGGACCACCACCTTTAGGACATACGACCTCCGAGGTCCACCACCTTTAGGAGATACGACCTCCGAGGTCCACCACCTTTAGGACATACGACCTCCGAGGTCCACCACCTTTAGGACATACGACCTCCGAGGTCCACAACCTTTAGGAGATACGACCTCCGAGGACCACGACCTTTAGGAGATACGACCTCCAGGAACCACGACCTCTAGGAGGTACATTACGACCTCCGGGAACCACGACCTCTAAGGAATACATTACGACCTCTATATGTATTTAGCTCGTTAAAGTCGTCTTGCAGTCTGCCATTACCGAACTTTTAGTATTTTTAGCTTGTAATCGCTTAACAGTAGAGCTTACATGTCCTCAGAGAGACATTAGTAGTTGATTAGCGCAGGGAACTGGGCGATGGTGGTCGATAACTTTGACGCCCTCGCTAAACCTTTGCTTCTCTTGCAGGTGTGTGCTGGCCCTGAAGACACTAACAGTAGAGTAGACGATAACTCCACTAATCCAGCTAACTCCAGGTAATTGTTGTGGCGAAGAGAGAGTGTGTGTGTGTGCGTGTGTGCGTTTATTCACCTAGTTGTGTTTGGGGTGCGTGGGGGGGGGGGGGTTGAGCTTTGCTCTTTCGGCCCGTCTCTCAGCCGTCAATCAACTGTTTACTAACTACTTTTTTTTCACACCACACACACACCCCAGGAAGCAGCCCGTGACAGCTGACTAACTCCCAGGTACCTATTTACTGCTAGGTAACAGGGGCATTCAGGATGAAAGAAACTTTGCCCATTTGTTTCTGCCTGGTGCGGGAATCGAACCCGCGCCACAGAATTACGAGTCCTGCGCGCTGTCCAACAGGGTTAGGCTATACATTGACCATATACAAACTCCAAGCTACCCACAGGGTTATTTTCATAGGTAAGGAGCGTGTCGCTCTTTGGGCCATGTTCTTCCGGGCCGTTGTATATATAGGAACACGTGATATTTTTATGCCAAGATATCGGCCCAAGTTTCGCCAGCGATTTCGTTGGGTTCGAACCCATGACGAGGAAGGAATCACATGATATGAAAAATTGGTTTACTGAGAATTATATAAACTACATATAAATGAAGTATTTCCCCCTTGTAAATTGATTGAAATAGAATCTTTATATTGCATGTTATTTAATAAAGAAAAAATTGTGCGGCAATCGTTCTCAACTACTCACCCCTGTTGACTCATAATTCTGTGGCGCGGGTTCGATTCCCGCACGAGGCAGAAACAAATGGGCAAAGTTTCTTTCACCCTGAATGCCCCTGTTACCTAGCAGTAAATAGGTACCTGGGAGTTAGTCAGCTGTCACGGGCTGCTTCCTGGGGGTGGAGGCCTGGTCGAGGACCGGGCCGCGGGGACACTAAAAGCCCCGAAATCATCTAAAGATAACCTCAAGATAACCCAGCAGTAATTAGGGACCTGGTGTTAACCGATCAACGGATCGTGTTCCATGGAAAACTAGTGAGCCGGTTGGGCAACTGGAAGTTTGTACGTATGGGTTGTTGTTGTTGTTTAAGATTCGCCACCTGGTAGTTCCAAGTAGCACGGGCTATGGTGAGCCCGTAGTTGACTTGGAGGAATGGAGAGGAGAATGGTACTAGCCACGGGGATAGGGGTAGTCACGGGGCGGTGGGATGTGGGGAGTAGGGAGGTTAGTATGGTACGTTGCTCTAGGAGTCTCCAAGGTGAGGAAGGGTCTGTGATGGACCCGACCTTCACCCTCGGCAGAATGACAAGGCTATAGATGATTGGTACAGATGTCGTAGAGGGTGGGAAGGTTAACGCAGCGGGTGGAGACAGTTAACGCAGTGAGTGGGAAGGCATTTGTTTACATCTCGAAGCCTCATTGACGAGAATGTCAAAACCGCTTTGGATTCTACCTTGCTGTGTCGGACCCTGTGACCTTGGAAGCTTCTATACGCCAAGGACAAACTCATCAACCTCACACTCTCCTGAAAAGCGAAGGATCAAGAGCACATACGACCATAAATTACCGGACGCCTGTAACAGCATACGTAAGTCGGTGAAAATATATGATCTACTCAGAACTCGTAGCAATGGTTTGAGTTGTGAGAGACTAAGATTCAGAAAGATTAAGATCCAGAAAGATTAAGATCCAGAAAGATTAAGATTCAGAAAGACTAGGATTCAGAAAGACTAGGATTCAGAAAGACTAGGATTCAGAAAGACGCTTTAGTAAGAAAGACAGGTTTGGACAGTTTTAAAGCAGGTTTGGAGATTTTTAAAAATAATTTAGACAGTTTTAAGAACAAGTGCACAGTTTTAAGAGCAGGTTTGGTCAGTTTTAAAAACAGGTTTGGACAGTTTTAAAAACAGGTTTGGTCAGTTTTAAAAACAGGTTTGGACAGTTTTAAAAACAGGTTTGGACAGTTTTAAAAACAGCTTGGACAGTTTTATGAACAGTTTAAGAGCAGGCTGAGCAGTTTTAAGAATACAATAATCACTAATTAGTGACCATTATATAGTACCAGAACACAAAATAATGATCAGTAATGAGACCATATAATGATCATTAATGGCATGGTCACTAATGAGCCCATATCATGATCACTAATGATCATTAGTTGTTATAATATCCTTCACTGTGGTGGACACAAATGTTATGTCTAAATGGGTTCTTCTGATAAAGGTTTTGCGCTCATTAGGCTAGATGGTAGTGTGATATTTCCTCCGGATGTGTACATGTGTATATAACATTAATAATTTTGTAACTAGCGTCAAAAGATTGTTATTTGCTTAGCTAAACGAACTAGAGGGTTCAGTTCCTGAACCGATTATGTGCCTCTGTAATCCTTTATATCACCGCCCACGGGATGGGTATGGGGATTGAATTGCGTGAGGCTATGTGCGTACCCGTTCGCTGCCTACATGTGGGACCTCTCGCCACGAATAATGCGCGTTGTGTTGAAGTCACTAATGATGATATTGAGGGAGTCCTATGGCTGATCTGATAAAGGAATGACGTCGTATCTGATCCCTGATGGTCTAAGTGGTTGGGGACCGGTCCTTTACCGAGTCCTCATATTCGTACTGGCTTAGCGGTTTCTGATGCTAATGACTGTACCTCGGTTGGTCTCGTCGGAGTCTGTAAATGTTGTAGATTGATGGTGTAGTTGGAGAGCTTGTACGTGAAGACCTTCACCTCACTTGGGACCACTTCCCGGGTACCTTGATCGTGTTTCCTTGTCGACCCGGACCTCTGTAGTCGTAACTGCGTTTCTTGTTTAGGTACGCTGTTTATACTTTCGTTGTGTGCACGTTCTTGCAAGAGAAGACAGGTTGTGTTATCAAGTTCCTGGGGCCAGATTCACGAAGCAGTTACGCGAGCACTTACGCACCTGTACATCTTTTCTCAATCTTTGGCGGCTTTGTTTGCAATTATTAAACAGTTAATGAGCTCCGAAGCACAAGGAGGCTGTTTATAACAATAACAACAGTTGATTGGCAAGTTTTCATGCTTGTAAACTGTTTAATAAATGTAACCAAAGCCGTCAAAGATTGAGGAAAGATGTACACGGTCGTAAGTACTTTCGTAACTGCTTGGTGAATCTGGCCCCAGGTCTAAAGGGAGCTTTACACGATCACTAATCATGGCCGTGTTGACGCTTCAGTCCTTTGACCTGCCAATGTGTTCTTGTCTGTCATATCTGGCATTTCTTTCTCGGACGTTGTCATTGTCGGAGCTATTGTTAGTTCCTTCAGTCTGTAGTGGTGGTGGAGACCTGTACATGGTGTGTAGGGATGCAGGTGGGGGCCGATACCTGTACGTGGAGGGACATGCATGGCGCTGGACTGGCGAGAGTGGGATTTGGAGGGATGGTTGGACGACAGGACATGTGCATAAGGCAGTCCAGGAAACTGGAAAGATGACGACTGGAGGAATAACAGGATATACCTGAGGACTCCGATTGTGAAGTCTGTTAATGAATGACAGGAAAAAGGTGCAGCGAATGGGTCATATAAGGTGAGTCTATGAAGGTGTTGGTTAGCTAGAGGAAGGGACGGTGAAGGGGAAGGTCTTGAGTGGGGGTTTGGAGTTGGGTGGGAGTTACAATGCTCGGTGCAGGGCCAGGCGGCAGGACTAGCCACCGCCGGTGACCACAATAACCTCTGCGTCCGCCAGTCAACTTGTCCAACCCGCTTATTCCTGTTGGTTGGTTAGCCCTCCCCAACCCTCCCCTTCCTCTCAGGTCGACTTCACCCTGTATCCCCAGACACCCAGCATGGCTCCACCCTACCTTACGAACCTGGAGAGGTTAATACAGTGATAATATGCTCCTTGTATTGGTTTAAGAGAGCCTCAACCAACCCTTCCCTCCCTCCCTCCCCCAGTAACATCACTGCCTCACACTCTTAAGTCTCACGCTTGTTCCTTGCTTATTCATTGTCCGCCACATTAAGCCCCGTTGCTGGCCGCATGTAGCGTGAGAGGTGATAATTGTCTGGGTTTTGTGCGGGAACAGTTGGGTGAACCCGTTCCTCAGGGGTTGGTGTCTGTATCTTCTGCTTTGCTACAACTGTTTGTGCTTCTGTGTATATCCTTTTGTTTTATATAAATATAAATATATAAATTATATATATATATATATATATATATATATATATATATATATATATATATATATATATATATATATATATATATATATATATATTGGTGTATACTGGCAGCAGGTTTTCTTTCAAACATGTTTCATTGAATATGACCGCATATTCTGTATTTATTATTTTCTGGTTTAGGGCTTCTATCCCTCTAACTATTTTCTTAGCATCAGGGCTTAATTGAAATAGGAGTTCTCCAAAACTCATTTTCGTACTTTTAAGGTGAAGAAAAGAAGTGATTTACTATAGAGTGTATTACACTTATTTGTATAATTTGCACGACGTTTCGAACCTCCATGGTTCATTCTCAAGTGAACAGATCTTACAATACTAGTTGATTTTATACCCGCATTAGGTCAGGTGATAATACAATGAAGGTGAAAACATGGGGGGATACATAAGGGATAAACATAGGGGCTGCAGAAGGCTTATTGGCCCATACGAGGCATCTCCTATCCAAACACAAAGATTAATCCAGTGTAATTGGCCTGTTATGTTGGACATTGTGTCCAACATATATAATAATAAGCCAATAAGCCTTCTGCAGCCCCTATGTTTATCCCTTATGTATCCCCCCATGTTTTCACCTTCATTGTATTATCACCTGACCTAATGCGGGTATAAAATCAACTAGTATTGTAAGATCTGTTCACTTGAGAATGAACCATGGAGGTTCGAAACGTCGTGCAAATTATACAAATAAGTGTAATACACTCTATAGTAAATCACTTCTTTTCTTCACCTTAAAAGTACGAAAATGAGTTTTGGAGAACTCCTATTTCAATTAAGCCCTGATGCTAAGAAAATAGTTAGAGGGATAGAAGCCCTAAACCAGAAAATAATAAATACAGAATATGCGGTCATATTCAATGAAACATATATATATATATATATATTATTAAATCTAGAAAATTAATATGTGATGAAAAATGAGACAGTGTCAGCCCACGAAGGAAGAATTGAAACAGGATTTTCCTTAAATACTTTCGTATTTAATAATACATCTTCAGAAGGATCCTTCTGAAGATGTGTTATTAAACACGAAAGTATTTAAGGAAATTCCTGTTTCAATTCTTCTTTCGTGGTCTGACACTGTCATATATAGAGAGATAAGTATTCTTTGGAATGGGGACTTTTAATGCCATTTTCAGTATCGTCAGCGTTGATTAGTGTCCTTCACTGTACACAGGCTAGAGAATGTGTCGTGTCAGCTGTGGGGGTGGGTGGGGGGTGGGGTTGGCTGACAAGACAATTCAATTTCAATCTTTCTTAGACAGCTTGAGCTGTTTCTTACAAACTGCTCAACTCTATTATTAACACATCCCATGACACTAAATAAAGTTTGATATTGATAAATACTGTAATTTAATTAATAAGCAATGAGCTATCCGGTATTTTTAGTGTATTTACAAGACTATATCATGATTTAAAATATTGTTGCAATTACTGGAGTCTGATTACTCCTTGTTCTTCGGCCTGGGTATGAAGCCTTGTTCTTCGGCCTGGGTATGAAGCCTTGTTCTTTGGCCTGGGTATGAAGCCTTGTTCTTCGGCCTGGGTATGAAGCCTTGTTCTTCGGCCTGGGTATGAAGCCTTGTTCTTTGGCCTGGGTATGAAGCCTTGTTCTTTGGCCTGGGTATGAAGCCTTGTTCTTCGGCCTGGGTATGAAGCCTTGTTCTTCGGCCTGGGTATGAAGCCTTGTTCTTCGGCCTGGGTATGAAGCCTTGTTCTTCGGCCTGGGTATGAAGCCTTGTTCTTTGGCCTGGGTATGAAGCCTTGTTCTTTGGCCTGGGTATGAAGCCTTGTTCTTTGGCCTGGGTATGAAGCCTTGTTCTTTGGCCTGGGTATGAAGCCTTGTTCTTCGGCCTGGGTATGAAGCCTGGTTCTTCGGCCTGGGTATGAAGCCTTGTTCTTCGGCCTGGGTATGAAGCCTTGTTCTTTACGCAGGCTTCAGCCCGAGGCAGAGTCTTGTCGTTACCTCTTTGATTAGCACTGTATGGCCGTCAATTGTCTCAAGAATCAACATAGACGAGAGAGAGAATATTGACAGCAGGTATAGCATCAAATTTGTCCCAAATGTCCCAGATATAATAGGCTGCACAGTGCCTCCATAAGTTATTATCAAGAGTTTAACTCAAGTTTATTTAATGTCAGATGTTTATTTACACTCATTGACTTACATGTGTACATTAGGCTGTTGGTGTGCGTGTGCAGTATGTGTGTGTGAGGTGTTACCCCGTAATAATGGACATAACGTAAATAAATAAATAAAATAAAATGTTTATTTAGGTAAGGTACATACATACAATAAATTTTTACAAAGATTGGTTGACTTATAGGTAGAGCTAGTACATACAATGCCTAAAGCCACTATTACGCAAAGCGTTTCGGGTATGTGTCCTTGTCTTGTCCTTGTCAACGTGTCCTTGTCTTGTTTATGCCTCAGCTGCTATCTTCCGTGTGTTCTTTGTGAGGATATCTGAAGGATAACTCCATAACTAACGGTGTATGTACTAAGCAGACACGGTGCAGAATTACATGTGTCCAATAAACATAAAGAGTGGTTGGGTATTTATGGAGCGGTGCACAGCGGTGTTCAATACAAATTGAATACAGGGCAACTGCTCATCCCGAGTGGCTGGATCATTCTCTTCTAGAATGGCAGGCATATATATTCTTTACCGTTCGATTCGTGCATTCATCTGGTCACCATTTGGTCCGGGAGACATCTCCCGTCACGCAGGGTGCAGTCGCACCTCCGCAGATCTCCAGTATCATCTATTGATACTGGTAATGGCTCAAAAGGGCCACCACTTACGGGCTATTTATGCCCGTGCCACCTCTTGGGTGGCTTAATCTTCATCAATCAAACAATCATTCGTGCATCCCACCATGTCGTTATCTTGGGGGATATCCTGTTGTTAGCGCTCTTGTTATTAAAACTTTGCATACTTCCTGGAATAATGTACCAAGCTCCTGTATACTGTTAGACACTAGAACCTTAGGTGTTCCGAACACAGTGACAAACCTAGATAGACGCACGACGATAGACGCGATGCTCTCGGACGCAGGTTCGAATCCTCGTCACGACCCTTGTGGATTTGTTCATTTAACCTAGATAGAGATGCGCGTGCCACTGTTTGGGGGTCTTTCCTAGGAAAGGCTGCCAGAGTGGTTTACCTGGACAGATGGTCCAGTAGAACTATAGCGCATATCTCTTGCCTGAGTGGCTGCTATGTAAATCAGCACCCATCCAATCCAAGGGTTCAAAGGTATCAGGGAACTCCTGGAGCGCGGCCTTACCTTTGGGGTACCTTTGCGTCTTTGGCAGTTGGCGCAGGAGTTGACATTCTCAGTAACGTGCGGTAATAAGCCTGGAAAATACAAAATAATGACATGGTTTTCGTGCATGTCTTGTACACCCGCGGATGACCTGCAGTCTTTGACGCATGTACAAGCTTTAATACTGGAAGCTTTGATGCGTCGGGGATAACTGAAACACTGCCCCTGTCATTTTGAGAGTGTACGTGATATAGCATGCCAACAGAAAGTTCGAAATGCATGTGTGGGCATTACTGTATGTGTGGGCATTACTGTATATGTGGACATCAATGCATGCGTGGGCATCAACACGGAGTGGAGCAAGGACTGTTCTCTGAAGCCCGCGTCGATGACCCTAACCATGTTTGGGATTTACCATCCAGGCGCGTGTATGGGAGCTCCCATAACAACACAAGCATCACTGGAAGATGGTACCAGAGCTCTATTTCATAGTGTTGACCAGACCACACACTAGAAATTGAAGGGACGACGACGTTTCGGTCCGTCCTGGACCATTCTCAAGTCGATTGTGATGAGGACAGGTAGGGACAGGCATTTCCCTATTTCCTAGTGTTTAATTAATGGGGGGATTAATTAGTTGAACACACCACACAAACAAATTAATACGCAAAATAAAGGACTGGCATAATAGGCACAGAATCAACCAGCCCGTTGCCGTTGTTTTGAACAGCTGTTATTTGTTGTTTTTTAGATTCAGCTACTTAGAACAAAAGTTCCAAAGTAGCACGGGCTATGGTGAGCCCCTAGTGGACTTACCTGACACAGGAGCGGGGCTGTGACTCCTTTAACAGCTGTCAAATGTCAAATTTAAAGGTGTTTCACCCTCACCGGTTAGCCTTTCTAGCCTATTAAATCCAACATGGCCACGGGCACTGAGGGAGTGAGTGTGTATGAGGCTGCTCCTCCTCCTTAAAACCCTCACTACACCAACACAGTAATTATGAGAGAACAATGAGAGGGGGAACTCAGCCACCCCCTACCAACATATAGGATAACGGGACCTGTTATCACACAATAGGATATCGACGATACCATAATAAAATTATATTATTCACCTCATATATTGGGTGGTTATAGATAGGAGCTACCTCGTATGGGCCAATAGGCCTTCTGCAGTTGCCTTTGTTCTTATGTTCTTCTTATGTTCTCATTAGAAGATTGTAGTCAAGAATATTGTGGTTCACAAACAATCACGGACTCATAAAATTGTGGTGAGGTTTTGTAGAATCTTAACAAAAGGTTGAGAAGATTTCCAAAACAATTATACACATTTTGTAACAAAAAAAATACAAAAATAACAAATAAAACAAAAAATTAGGTTATGAATCCATGTGTTTCTCATTTTTAGGGTCGTGGGAAAAAAATTGTAAAGAAAGCATGTCATTCTTCCCAGTACTTTCTAATTATTGTTTACATCTAAGATGTTGGAATGGGAATATGCTCATTTACATCAAATGAGATGTAAATGTCAAACTGTAAATTAAACACTTTCTCCTTTTGTGAAGAATTGATGTGTCTCGCGTGAGGGACCTTAACAGGGTGCTGTAGAGGACCTTAACAGGGTGCTGCAGGGGACCTTAACAGGGTGCTGTAGAGGACCTTAACAGGGTGCTGCAGGGGACCTTAACAGGGTGCTGTAGAGGACCTTAACAGGGTGCTGTAGAGGACCTTAACAGGGTGGTGCAGGGGACCTTAACAGGGTGGTGCAGGGGACCTTAACAGGGTGGTGCAGGGGACCTTAACAGGGTGGTGCAGGGGACCTTAACAGGGTGGTGCAGGGGACCTTAACAGGGTACTGCAGAGGGCCTTAACAAATTCTATGATATTTAACTGAATTTACTGTTAAAACACTACAAAATACTAACATAGATATTCACATAATTACTAAAATTAACAAAGATATTTACAATTATTGCATAAATTATAGGTAACTGCCATAATTAATATATTCTTAAGAGAGTTTCAACAAAAAATGTAACAGTACATTATGTATGGGATTACAAGTAGTCTTTTGTGTTAATTAATGCAAACTTATTTTGATCCCTGTTAAATAACATAGTATAGTGTTAGCGCAGATGCCTTTATATAATATAATAATAACAAAAATTTAATATTTAATTTATAATTATAAATAATAATATTTAATTTATATATATATAATAATATTTATATCTAATTCAACTTTAATATGATTAAAATTGTTAAAAGTATGTTTTATATATATATATATATTTTAAAAATTAGTTACCAAATCATTTTTTTTTATTAAAATCAAGTTAGGAAGCAGCCAGAAAAAGATTAGCCAATCATTACACTTAGAGGTTCCGGCTCGGTAGCCGTTCTTAAAAGAGTTGAATCTTTTAAGTAAAATGAATCCTGGAGAATCAATCACGGCCCAATCACGGGCCGTGATTGGTCATCTCGGCCCAAAAGCTTCACTTTATCTGCTGATATATCGCGTTAAGGAGAAGGGCGGATTACCAAGGGGAAAGCGCCAAGCCATTACGACTATATAGCACTTTGATCAGGATAAGGATTGGGGGATGGGACGGAGGGATGGAATGGTACCCCAACCACTTGGACGGTCGGGGATTGGACGTTTCTCTTCCTTAAAACTGGCCAGTTTCCTGATTGTCGATCGTGATTAGGTTAAGGGAGTGCGTGTAAATGAAAGATTAGTGTTGTAATAAGCAAGGGGGAATAGCCAATTGGAAGCAGGGATTGAGTTGATGGCATAGCGGATTACTCACCTGTGATTGGCGGGCGTTGCCTGCTGTGCCACGATCCCTGGCTCGTGATTGGTGGGTGGAGGTGGTTGTGCCACCCAGTCAGTAATTAGGCATTAAGGATCTGTAATTTGGGGTAATAACATACCAAATTGAACACAAGTGCATGACGCATTGGCAGCCACCTCCCAGTGGTGAACACTGCCTCAGTGTTCACTACGGTCATCCACCTCCCAGTGGTGAACACTGCTTCAGTGTTCACTACGGTCATCCACCTCCCAGTAGTGAACACTGCCTCAGTGTTCACTACGGTCATCCACCTCCCAGTAGTGAACACTGCTTCAGTGTTCACTACGGTCATCCACCTCCCAGTGGTGAACACTGGTTCAGTGTTCACTACGGTCATCCACCTCCCAGTAGTGAACACTGCTTCAGTGTTCACTACGGTCATCCACCTCCCAGTGGTGAACACTGCTTCAGTGTTCACTACGGTCATCCACCTCCCAGTAGTGAACACTGCCTCAGTGTTCACTACGGTCATCCACCTCCCAGTAGTGAACACTGCTTCAGTGTTCACTACGGTCATCCACCTCCCAGTGGTGAACACTGGTTCAGTGTTCACTACGGTCATCCACCTCCCAGTAGTGAACACTGCTTCAGTGTTCACTACGGTCATCCACCTCCCAGTGGTGAACACTGGTTCAGTGTTCACTACGGTCATCCACCTCCCAGTAGTGAACACTGCTTCAGTGTTCACTACGGTCATCCACCTCCCAGTGGTGAACACTGGTTCAGTGTTCACTACGGTCATCCACCTCCCAGTAGTGAACACTGCTTCAGTGTTCACTACGGTCATCCACCTCCCAGTGGTGAACACTGCTTCAGTGTTCACCACACACATGACACTAAAGATATTCACATATGTCAATTAAGTTTAATTTCCAACATTTTTTGCACGTGTTATTCATCTTGTGATATTTGTGAGGCATTGTCTTCCCCCGCGGCAGGGCATATTCAGCTACTCGGAACAAGTTCCAAGTAGCACGGGCTATGGTGAGCCCGTAGCTTACCTGGCACAGGAGCGGTGCTGTCTTTCCAATCCCCGTACCTGGGAACCTTACCTGTAGTGACCCTGGGTATTCTGGGTTAACGCTTAGGTGTTGCTTGTGGTGTGAAGAAGCCTTTGAGGTTGTGTTGGCCGGTGTGGATGGTGTTGTAGATAGCTGGGACAATGGCTAATTGTTTGTGGATCAGGACATGACACCAGCTGCTTCCCGGTGATGCACGGGGTGGTGGTGTGGAGGCCAGGTGATGCACAGGGTGGTGGTGTGGAGGCCAGGTGAAGCTCAGGGTGGTGGTGTGGAGGCCAGGTGAAGCTCAGGGTGGTGGTGTGGAGGCCAGGTGAAGCTCAAGGTGGTGGTGTGGAGGCCAGGTGAAGCTCAGGGTGGTGGTGTGGAGGCCAGGTGAAGCACAGGGTGGTGGTGTGGAGGCCAGGTGAAGCACAGGTGGTGGTGTGGAGGCCAGGTGAAGCTCAGGGTGGTGGTGTGGAGGCCAGGTGAAGCTCAGGGTGGTGGTGTGGAGGCCAGGTGAAGCACAGGTGGTGGTGTGGAGGCCAGGTGAAGCACAGGTGGTGGTGTGGAGGCCAGGTGAAGCACAGGTGGTGGTGTGGAGGCCAGGTGAAGCACAGGTGGTGGTGTGGAGGCCAGGTGAAGCTCAGGGTGGTGGTGTGGAGGCCAGGTGAAGCTCAGGGTGGTGGTGTGGAGGCCAGGTGAAGCTCAGGGTGGTGGTGTGGAGGCCAGGTGAAGCTCAGGGTGGTGGTGTGGAGGCCAGGTGAAGCACAGGGTGGTGGTGTGGAGGCCAGGTGAAGCTCAGGGTGGTGGTGTGGAGGCCAGGTGAAGCTCAGGGTGGTGGTGTGGAGGCCAGGTGAAGCACAGGGTGGTGGTGTGGAGGCCAGGTGAAGCTCAGGGTGGTGGTGTGGAGGCCAGGTGAAGCTCAGGGTGGTGGTGTGGAGGCCAGGTGAAGCACAGGGTGGTGGTGTGGAGGCCAGGTGATGCACAGTTGGTGGTGTGGAGGCCAGGTGATGCACAGGGTGGTGGTGTGGAGGCCAGGTGAAGCTCAGGGTGGTGGTGTGGAGGCCAGGTGATGCACAGTTGGTGGTGTGGAGGCCAGGTGATGCACAGGGTGGTGGTGTGGAGGCCAGGTAAAGCTCAGGGTGGTGGTGTGGAGGCCAGGTGACGCACAGTTGGTGGTGTGGAGGCCAGGTGATGCACAGGGTGGTGGTGTGGAGGCCAGGTGATGCACAGGTGGTGGTGTGGAGGCCAGGTAAAGCTCAGGGTAGTGGTGTGGAGGCCAGGTGATGCACAGTTGGTGGTGTGGAGGCCAGGTGAAGCTCAGGGTGGTGGTGTGGAGGCCAGGTGATGCACAGTTGGTGGTGTGGAGGCCAGGTAAAGCTCAGGGTGGTGGTGTGGAGGCCAGGTGATGCACAGGGTGGTGGTGTGGAGGCCAGGTAAAGCTCAGGGTGGTGGTGTGGAGGCCAGGTGATGCACAGTTGGTGGTGTGGAGGCCAGGTGAAGCTCAGGGTGGTGGTGTGGAGGCCAGGTGATGCACAGGTGGTGGTGTGGAGGCCAGGTGAAGCTCAGGGTGGTGGTGTGGAGGCCAGGTGAAGCTCAGGGTGGTGGTGTGGAGGCCAGGTGAAGCTCAGGGTGGTGGTGTGGAGGCCAGGTGATGCACAGTTGGTGGTGTGGAGGCCAGGTGAAGCTCAGGGTGGTGGTGTGGAGGCCAGGTGATGCACAGGTGGTGGTGTGGAGGCCAGGTGAAGCTCAGGGTGGTGGTGTGGAGGCCAGGTGAAGCTCAGGGTGGTGGTGTGGAGGCCAGGTGAAGCTCAGGGTGGTGGTGTGGAGGCCAGGTGAAGCTCAGGGTGGTGGTGTGGAGGCCAGGTGAAGCTCAGGGTGGTGGTGTGGAGGCCAGGTGAAGCTCAGGTGGTGGTGTGGAGGCCAGGTGAAGCTCAGGGTGGTGGTGTGGAGGCCAGGTGAAGCACAGGGTGGTGGTGTGGAGGCCAGGTGAAGCTCAGGGTGGTGGTGTGGAGGCCAGGTGAAGCTCAGGGTGGTGGTGTGGAGGCCAGGTGAAGCTCAGGGTGGTGGTGTGGAGGCCAGGTGAAGCTCAGGGTGGTGGTGTGGAGGCCAGGTGAAGCTCAGGTGGTGGTGTGGAGGCCAGGTGAAGCTCAGGTGGTGGTGTGGAGGCCAGGTGAAGCACAGGTGGTGGTGTGGAGGCCAGGTGAAGCTCAGGGTGGTGGTGTGGAGGCCAGGTGAAGCTCAGGTGGTGGTGTGGAGGCCAGGTGAAGCACAGGTGGTGGTGTGGAGGCCAGGTGAAGCTCAGGTGGTGGTGTGGAGGCCAGGTGAAGCACAGGTGGTGGTGTGGAGGCCAGGTGAAGCTCAGGGTGGTGGTGTGGAGGCCAGGTGAAGCTCAGGTGGTGGTGTGGAGGCCAGGTGAAGCTCAGGTGGTGGTGTGGAGGCCAGGTGAAGCTCAGGTGGTGGTGTGGAGGCCAGGTGAAGCTCAGGTGGTGGTGTGGAGGCCAGGTGAAGCTCAGGTGGTGGTGTGGAGGCCAGGTGAAGCACAGGTGGTGGTGTGGAGGCCAGGTGAAGCACAGGTGGTGGTGTGGAGGCCAGGTGAAGCACTGGTGGTGGTGTGGAGGCCAGGTGAAGCACAGGTGGTGGTGTGGAGGCCAGGTGAAGCACAGGTGGTGGTGTGGAGGCCAGGCGGTGGAGACTAAACAACTGCCCATCCTCTAGGTACCTCTATAATTCAGGTGACCTGAAGATGTAGCTGCAGGGGGACCCCAAAGGTGCAGGAGGGCCACGGAGGTGCTCGTCTTGTCACCTTTCTTGTGTATGATGCACCCTCCCCCCCTCAGGAGGGTGCAGACGCGCCCACCCGATACCCTGACGGACCCACCTGCGGTGTCATTGGTAGGGAGGAGGCTGTGAGTGCTAGCCCACCTGCTGGCGCGGCCGCAGGTGAGTGGGTCCAAGCCGGTGGGCTGGTGGGTGACCTCATCCAAGGCGGCCCACCTGAATATCATGTTTACGAAATCACGTCTGGATATTTTTCATGGAGTGTTTTCATGTGGACGTCGGGGTGGGCTGCGCCACCCCTATTATGGGCTGAGGTGCTGTACCGTCCGCTGACTCAGTGTACAGTGTGGTACCTTTGGATGGTACAGTCTGCGTACCTTTGTGCGGGGCAGCGGCTGCACTTATCATTGAAAACCTGTTCTGTCCCCCCCCCAAGCTATCATATCTATCTCGGATTTGAATATGTCATGTGTTAGTAATGTTGGTCAAGAGGACTTGTATGTCCTACACTGTCGTCTGCTGGGGTAATCCCAGTGTTCTGCTGGGGTAATCCCAGTGTTCTGCTGGGGTAATCCCAGTGTTCTGCTCTGCTGGGGTAATCCCAGTGTTCTGCTCTGCTGGGGTAATCCCAGTGTTCTGCTCTGCTGGGGTAATCCCAGTGTTCTGCTGGGGTAATCCCAGTGTTCTGCTGGGGTAATCCCAGTGTTCTGCTGGGGTAATCCCAGTGTTCTGCTGGGGTAATCCCAGTGTTCTGCTCTGCTGGGGTAATCCTAGTGTTCTGCTGGGATAATCCCAGTGTTCTGCTCTGCTGGGGTAATCCTAGTGTTCTGCTGGGGTAATCCCAGTGTTCTGCTGGGGTAATCCCAGTGTTCTGCTCTGCTGGGGTAATCCCAGTGGTCTGCTCTGCTGGGGTAATCCCAGTGTTCTGCTCTGCTGGGGTAATCCCAGTGTTCTCGGATTGGGTAGTACTGTGGTAGTTTTGGTAATGAGGGGGGAGGGGGGGTAGGGATGAGGGCGAGGTGTACTCACCAAGTTGAACTCACGTAGTTGTGCTTGCGGGGGGTTGAGCTTTGGCTCCTTGGTCCCGCCTGTCAACAGTGTGGTGAAGCATAATACTGTTGGAGGAGGGGCAGTGTGGGGATGTAAGGAGGTGTATGGGGGTGTATGGAGGTGTGTGGGGGTGTATGGAGGTGTGTGGGGGTGTATGGAGGTGTGTGGGGGTGTATGGAGGTGTGTGGGGGTGTATGGAGGTGTGTGGGGGTGTGTGGGGGTGTATGGAGGTGTGTGGGGGTGTATGGAGGTGTGTGGGGGTGTATAGAGGTGTGTGGGGAGGTGTGGGGTGGTATTTTTTTTCCAAATTTGGCCTTAAAGCTCTATAATGCGTCTCAACCCATGTAGGTAGGTGACCACTGCACTTCCACCAGCAACCATCACCTCCACATAAACCTAACCATTACACCAACCAGCCTACAACCCTCCCCTCACCCAACCAGCCTACAACCCTCCCCTCACCCATCCCTCCCCCCAAACACATCTACAAGATTATAACACTTAAACTGTGGCTTCTATTTACAATCAAGTTGTATCGTCATAGCCTCGTGATATCTGCCCTCTTTGTTAGATAACAACGTTATCACTGTAAAATACCTGTTTCAGGTACTTGAGAGATTAGCCCTGTACCTCACTAGAGTACCGGCACGCGGTTGAGTACCACTGTGAGTACTGGTGCGTGAGTACTGCTTGAGGCTTTGGTTAGTACTGACTGCTGCGGCTAGGAGGTTGGCCGCGTGCCATGGCGCTGTGGGCGCTGCTACTGGGATTCAAGATTTTAATTATGTTGGTAACTGTTGTTGGAACAGTTACTTTGTTACTTACTAGGTGTACTTTGACACCTGTTGGTCCAGGGCTGTGTACACCGTATAGAGTACCGTGACACCTGTTGGTCCAGAAGCTGTATGCACCGTAACATGTGCTGACGTTGATACACGAGGAGCGGCCTGTGACGAGGACCCAGCTCTTGCTAAAGTCTATTCTAAAACCAACTTAAAGCTGAGGTCCTGTTGAACCACTGAGCTGAAGGTGTTAGAGAACCACGCACCCTTCTCCACTCCCCATGTGCCTACCCCTGGTGCAGGTGTTAGAGAACCACGCACCCTTCTCCACCCCCCCTCCCCCATGTGCCTACCCCTGGTGCAGGTGTTAGAGAACCACGCACCCTTCTCCACCCCCCCTCCCCCATGTGCCTACCCCTGGTGCAGGTGTTAGAGAACCACGCACCCTTCTGCACCCCTGGTACAAGAAACCACGCACCTTTCCGCACTAAAGGCGCCTCACGGTAGAAGTCTCAGCGGTTTGTGGTGGCGGAGACAGGTGGAGTTAGCGTGGAGGTGCAGGGGTGGGGTTGGTGGACAGGAGGAGGCAGACAAAAGAGTAGATGTAACAATAACCGTTTTTTTATTTAAAATAAATGAGAGGGGTGGGGAGGGAGTGGAGAGGGGTGGGGAGGGAGTGGAGAGGTCGGGGGCGCTCACGGGGAGGGAGAGGGAGAGGGGGGCGCTCACCCACCACAGGAAGTGGGTCGGGGTTATGCGGGCTGGATCCGGTCCAACCTCCACCTTCTTCATTCACCTTTTAATTGTTCCTTATTGTTACGACTGCTGCTTCTTGGAAGGTGTGGAGGGGGGGGGGGGGGAGTACTGTTGTCAGCCGCTGCTGTCAGTAAGGCTAAGGGGGTGGGTGGGGGGGAGTACTGTTGTCAGCCGCTGCTGTCAGTAAGGCTAAGGGGGTGGGTGGGGGGGAGTACTGCTGTCAGTAAGGCTAAGGGGGTGGGTGGGGGGGGGAGTACTGCTGTCAGTAAGGCTAAGGGGGTGGGTGGGGGGGGGGAGTACTGCTGTCAGTAAGGCTAAGGGGGTGGGTGGGGGGGAGTACTGCTGTCAGTAAGGCTAAGGGGGTGGGTGGGGGGGAGTACTGCTGTCAGTAAGGCTAAGGGGGTGGGTGGGGGGGAGTACTGTTGTCAGCCGCTGCTGTCAGTAAGGCTAAGGGGGTGGGTGGGGGGGAGTACTGTTGTCAGTAAGGCTAAGGGGGTGGGTGGGGGGGGAGTACTGTTGTCAGCCGCTGCTGTCAGTAAGGCTAAGGGGGTGGGTGGGGGGGAGTACTGTTGTCAGTAAGGCTAAGGGGGTGGGTGGGGGGAGTACTGTTGTCAGCCGCTGCTGTCAGTAAGGCTAAGGGGGTGGGTGGGGGGGAGTACTGTTGTCAGTAAGGCTAAGGGGGTGGGTGGGGGGGGAGTACTGTTGTCAGTCGCTGCTGTCAGTAAGGCTAAGGGGGTGGGTGGGGGGGAGTACTGCTGTCAGTAAGGCTAAGGGGGTGGGTGGGGGGGAGTACTGCTGTCAGTAAGGCTAAGGGGGTGGGTGGGGGGGGAGTACTGTTGTCAGCCGCTGCTGTCAGTAAGGCTAAGGGGGTGGGTGGGGGGAGTACTGCTGTCAGTAAGGCTAAGGGGGTGGGTGGGGGGGAGTACTGCTGTCAGCAGCTGCTGTCAGTAAGGCTAAGGGGGTGGGTGGGGGTTATTGCTGTCACCAACCCAGCCTCCTGTTTAAATAGTAGAATTAGGTACTATTCATTTTATGAAGTCAGAAAAAATAAGGCTAAATTCCAAATTTGAATATTCCTAGGCCTAGTATAGCCCATATATGTACTATTAGGCTATTAATATTAGGCTTCAGATAGCATTCATTAGCCCCTAAGATGATTAGACTTAAGTTTTATTAGCAACATAAATAGAAAAGCCTTTCTGACTTGTCCAAATTCGAGAGTACGAAACTCTACTTTCTAATGTACTTTCTAATTCAACATATGTTTGTTGAATTAATTTTCATTTTCGGATTCGTAGTCCTGAGGTTCCGGGTTTGATCCCCGGTGGAGGCGGAGACAAATGGGCAAAAATGTTTCTTTCACCCTGATGCTCCTGTTCACCTAGCAGTAAATAGATACCTGGGAGTTAAGACAGCTGCTACGGGCTGCTTCCCGAGGGGTATGTAACAACAAGGAAGCCTGGTCATTGACCGGGCCGCGGGGACGCTAAGCCCCGAAATCATCTCAAGATAACCTCAAGAAGATAACCTCCTTCTTGTCTCTGTCTTGGGATGAGAGTCAGGTGTATATACACGTGCAACATGGTGCGTTGTGCAACTATCACTTGAGTGATAGCAGGTGGACAAGTGTTGGGGAAGATATAAATACATATTACAGGTTATTACGGTTTGAGTTACGGGCTCACCATAGCCCGTGCTACATGGACACTTCGTCCTGAGTAGCTAAATCTTTAACAACAACAACAATTATTACGGAGTAATGATATCATTACAAAGTATGATATATTTCTTAAATTTGCAGACATTATATATATAGTGAATAATGTTTTGTAATACACTAGGAAAAGAAAAAATAATTCTGGGTCCAGTTGATGTGATATTCCAAGAATCGTCGTAAAGTTTCATTGGCACTGTATCAAGTGGCACTCGTTTCATGTAAACCACCCTAACCCGACCATGTTGGGCACATACCCAACAGGAATTAGGGTGTAAAGTTAGGTGAGGCTAGCCCCAATCGTCTGGCCTCCAGCCTCAGATAGAAAATATTAAGGCCATGCAATGGGATCGACCTCCCATCCTTGTCCTCCCCTGACACATGTGTGTGGGTGTGGGTGTGTGTGTGTTCTCACCTAGTTGTACTTGCGGGGGTTGAGCTTCGGCTCTTTGGTCCCGCCTCTCGACAGTCAGTCAACAGGTGTACAGATTCTGGAGCCTATTGGGTTCTATCAAATCTACATTTGAACTGTGTATGGAGTCAGCCTCCACATCACTGCCTTATGCATTCCATTTGTTAAGTACTCTGACACTGAACAAATTATTTCTAATGCCTAGAAATATGTGTTTGTGTGTGTGTGTGTGTGTGTGTGTGTGTGTGTGTGTGCGTGTGTGCGTGTGTGTGTGTGTGTGTGTGTGTGTGTGTGTGTGTGTGTGTGTGTGCGTGTGTGTGTGTGTGTGTGTGTGTGTGTGTGTGTGTGTGTGTGTGTGTGTGTGTGTGTGTGTGTGTGTGTGTGTGTGTGTGTGTGTGTGTGCGTGTGTGCGTGCGTGTGTGTGTGTGTGTGTGTGTGTGTGTGTGTGTGTGTGTGTGTGTGTGTACCCACAAAACTGGTTATCTTAGATTTGGGTGTATAGGTTCCAAGCCTGTACAAGAGTAGCAAAAGAAGTGAATAGCCTAACCTAAACTGTCTGAGGACTAAATAGTTATTCATAGGTCTAATATATATACAATATTAGGCTTTATTTATTACATATATATGTATTATACTAGATCTAATAACGGTTAGGTTTAACGGTTAGGCTTATTTTATTGGGGCTTTTTCAAAACCAATAGTTCAAATTTTTTTCTACAAGTGTTGAAGCGTTTTCCTTCACAGTAATCATATAATTATTATATTTCCACCCTGACTTGTACCGGGATTCATCACGCCCTTAAGTGTCCACTTACGAAATATGTGCATCTTTACTCTTAATAACTTCGGGTTGAGAGCGACCTGGCAGCGTTCCTAAGGCTTAAAACTGTTCAATAGATGCAGACTAGGCTACTACGATCTTCTTATGATTAGATGAGTTCGGGGCTTAGCGTCCCCGCGGCCCGGTTCTCAACCAGGCCTCCTTTTTGTTCAAGTATGTTTATTGAGACAAGAAATACATCTCAAAGGGATAGAGTAGCTTAGGCTATTTCTACCCCACTACTTTTTTTGTTACTCACCCCCTAGGAAGCAGCCCGTAGCAGCTGTCTAACTCCCAGGTACCTATTTACTGCTAGGTGAACAGAGCAATAAGGGTGAAATAAACTATGCCCATTTGTTTCCGCCTCCACCGGGGATCGAACCCGGAACCTCAGGACTACGAATCCGAAGATCTGTCCCTTCAACTGTCAGGCCCCTCCCACCCCCCATTGACTGAAGAAAGATTTCCATGTCTCTTCAAGTGGTTGATGAATCCTGGTCTTGTCCTAGAAATGGCCAGCCATCGAATGTGGTACACAATTACGCTGTAAAGTTATGGGAGGATGGTGGTGTGAGAGGGCCACACACAGCATTAGTGCCAGAGCTGTGATAGCCGGCTCCATGCCTCGACAAGCAGTGCCTGATAAACTAGATAGCACTATGGTATCTGTCGCCTGTTCGGGGATGTGATTGTTCTTGATTTCTCTAGTCTTGTGCCATGACCTCGAAGGTTTGAGTGAAAAACGCTTTTTCCGTCGGTAAAAAATTGTGTATATAGCCTCATGCCTGATCCAATACACGAGAGAGAAATGCTCGAGGTGGAGAAGTCATTTCTTGATATACGAGGCTATAGTGGCTGGGTGTCCACTTAGCTAAACGCCTTCTTCATACCTCTCTCCTTTACTGGCCGACCTCTTTGCCAAGGTGTGATTTATTGACGGCGTGTGTGTGGTGAGAGCGCTGACTGTGGCGGGCGAGGTGGAGGTGTATTATATCTGTGCTTGTAGATGCTGCGGGCGTGAAAGCACTCTGGCAGTGGTGAGGAATATTTTCCAGTTGATGAGGCCCGGGCAGTGATGTGTGTGTATGTGTGGTGGTGGGGGCAGCAGTGTTGGACTTGTTGGTGTGTGTGTGTGTGTGGTGGTGCGGGCAGCAGTGTTGGACTTGTTGGTGTGTGTGTGTGTGGTGGTGCGGGCAGCAGTGTTGGACCTGTTGGTGTGTGTGTGTGTGTGTGTGTGTGTGTGTGTGTGTGTGTGTGTGTGTGTGTGTGTGTGTGTGTGTGTGTGTGTGTGTGTGTGTGTGTGTGTGTGTGTGTGTGTGTGTGTGGTGGTGGTGGTGGTGGTGGTGGTAGCAGTGTTAGACCTGTTGGTGTGTGTGTGTGGTGGTGGTGGTGGTGGTGGTAGCAGTGTTAGACCTGTTGGTGTGTGTGTGTGGTGGTGGTGGTGGTGGTGGTGGTGGTAGCAGTGTTAGACCTGTTGGTGTGTGTGTGTGGTGGTGGTGGTGGTGGTGGTAGCAGTGTTAGACCTGTTGGTGTGTGTGTGTGGTGGTGGTGGTGGTGGGGGCAGCAGTGTTGGACCTGTTAGTGTGTGTGTGTGTGTGGTGGTGGTGGTGGTGGGGGTAGCAGTGTTGGACCTGTTAGTGTGTGTGTGTGTGTGGTGGTGGTGGTGGTGGTGGTGGGGGCAGCAGTGTTGGACCTGCTGGTGTACTCACCTATTTGTGCTTGCGGGGGTTGAGCTTTGGCTCTTTGGTCCCGCCTCTCAACTGTCAATCAACTGGTGTACAGATTCCTGAGCCTACTGGGCTCTATCATATCTACATTTAAAACTGTGTATGGAGTCAGCCTCCACCACATCACTGCCTAATGCATTCCATCCGTTAACTACTCTGACACTGAAAAAGTTCCTTCTAACGTCTCTGTGGCTCATGTGAGTACTCAGTTTCCATCTGTGTCCCCTTGTTCGCGTCCCACCAGTGTTGAATAGTTTATCCTTGTTTACCCGGTCGATTCCTCTGAGGATTTTGTAGGTTGTGATCATGTACAGGTGTGTGTGTGTGGTGGTGGGGGCAGCAGTGTTGGACCTGTTTTGTGTGTGTGTGTGTGTGTGTGTGTGTGGTGGTGGTGGTGGTGGGGGCAGCAGTGTTGGACCTGTTGGTGTGTGTGTGTGTGTGTGTGGTGGTGGTGGTGGTGGGGGCAGCAGTGTTGGACCTGTTGGTGTATGTGTGTGTGTGATGGCTTGGGACAGCTATGTTGGACCTATTGGTGTGTGTGTGTGTGGTGGTGGTGGTGGGTGCAGGCGGCGCAGCAGGTGCTCCTCTCTAGCAGCAGGAGGAGGAGGAGGAGGAGTGCGTGGCGTGATAAGGCTGTGTCTGGGTGTTGCTGGGCCAGTGTTACCCCGCACTAGGCACGGGGCGGCTGCGGCAGTGTGTGCGTGCGTCGCTAGTGAGGCCACAACTGCCGCATGCTCTCTCCTGCCGCAGCTGCGGCTCTCAGTGCTCACATCAGGCTACCGCCTTCGGGAAAAATGTAGGCATATATGCCAGGACTCAAATCTCCTATTGTGTAGTGATATATTTGCTAAGAAAACTTAGGTGATCTCTAAGTGGTGGGCACGAGGAAATGCCCTTGTAAAGATGTACAGTGTTCAAGCAGTTGTGAAATATTATTTGTAATACGTCTGTCGTTACGTTAAAATAGTGAAAATTTAGTGAAATTTAATGTAATCCAGAAATTGAGTTGTTTCTGGAAAATTTGTGGCAGCAGTTGATATATGTCAGTGAAGTGTTACTGCTAATTGTTCATATATTGGTTTACGGTGAACATAATTCAAATATAAACCAGTATATCACGGTATTATATTAATATCATTTGGTTTTCGTAATCTAAGATAATAATGAAAGATATGTTTGGAAGTTAAAGATAAAATCAGGTGGACAGGGTATTGTTTACTTGGAGTGTCAATGGTTCCTGGAAAACCTGTGATGTTTTGTGTTAGGTTGGTGGTGGTCCACCACACCACCCCTGGCAGTGGTCGTGGTCCACCACACCACCTCTGGCGGTGGTCGTGGTCCACCACACCACCTCTCGCGGTGGTGTGGTCCACCACACCACCCCTGGCGGTGGTGTGGTCCACCACACCACCCCTGGCGGTGGCCGTGGTCCACCACACCCCAAACGACACCTGTATTGCACCATAGGCCTATCCAAACGACTCGAGAAACGTAGAATTAGTGGGAATTGTGACGTCCTCAGCGACCTAAGTGAGGGAGTGTGTGGGAAGGGGGCATTGGCAAAGGAAGCCAGCAAGACAGTGGGGGGGTGCAAGGCAGTGCCACCCATGGACCTGTTGCTGCTCTCTCTCGCTACTTTCAACACGGCAGGGGAAATACAAGTCCACTACGGGCTCACCATAGCCCGTGCTACTTGGAACTTTTTGTTCCAGGATGCGAATCTTAAGCAACAACAGCAGACAGGGAAATAAAAGTTTTATGCGGGCGCAAGTTATGAGAATAATGTTCAGGGATTGATAGATTGATAAAGATTAAGCCACCCAAGAGGTGGCACGGGCATGAATAGCCCGTATGGCTAAGGAAACCTAGGACTGGTGGAGACAGAGAGGAACCCGATGTGTAGGAAACGCAGTCCAGGGGCCAGATTCACGAAAGCACTTACGCAAGCACTTACGAACGTGTATATCTTTTTTCAATCTTTGATGGCTTTGGTTACATTTATTAAACAGTTTACAAGCATGAAAACTTGCCAATCAACTGTTGTTATTGTTATAAACAGCCTCCTGGTGCTTCGGAGCTCATTAACTGTTTAATATAATTGGAAACAAAGCCGCCAAAGATTGACAAAAGATGTACAGGTTCATAAGTGTTTTCGTGAATCTGGCCCCAGGTTATGAATTAGATTCGCATTTTAATATAAAAGATATTTATAAATTTGATTAAATTTGACCATAAATTTAAATAGGTGTCGAATTGTAAATATACTCATTTGGTCATATCATTATATTAAAAGGGACGATAATGGTGTTTAAATGTGAATAATTGATTGCTATGAGATATCATCAGTCAATAATTAATATGCAATTGTTTGGCAATTTTTAAATGTACAGTTTGATTACGTGTGAGCGTGTGTGTACTCACTTAGTTGTGATTGAGGGGGGTTGAGCTTTGGCTCCTTGGTCCCGTCTCTCAACTGGTATACAGATTCCCGAATGTATGTGTGTGTGTGTGTGTGACCGCAAGATATCCAACAGCATACTGAAGTTGTTGTTGTTGTTTAAGATTCAGCTACTGGGAACAAAACGTTCCAAGTAGCACGGGCTATGGTGAGCCCGTAGTGGACTTACCTGGCACAGGAGCGGGGCAAGTAGCACGGGCTATGGTGAGCCCGTAGTGGACTTACCTGGCACAGGAGCGGGGCAAGTAGCACGGGCTATGGTGAGCCCATAGTGGACTTACCTGGCACAGGAGCGGGGCAAGTAGCACGGGCTATGGTGAGCCCGTAGTGGACTTACCTGGCACAGGAGCGGGGCAAGTACCACGGGCTATGGTGAGCCCGTAGTGGACTTACCTGGCACAGGAGCGGGGCAAGTAGCACGGGCTATGGTGAGCCCGTAGTGGACTTACCTGGCACAGGAGCGGGGCTGTAACTTGATATATACTGAAGTTAGGCTAAAAATCATTTATACACAACTCGTGGAGAGGTGCACATGGGGTGGGGGAGGGAGGGAGTGACTGTTGGTGGGCAGATTTGTCATGTGGGAGTGAGGAGGTGGGAAAGTTAAAGATGAGAGGTGAGTGGCCCTACAGCAGGGGCTCCCCCTTGGTGGCTGTTGATGGAGGGAGCTGTAGTGATGGAGGATGAGTCATGTTGTAGTGATGGAGGAAGAGTCAAGATGTAGTAACGTAGGCTGAGGGTAAGGGATGTGGTTAGACTAAATGTCATTAATGAGCACAAGAAACAATAAATTGACCTTACAAAAGTGATTACCACGAAGATTGTACAGTATATACACATCAGAAGTGCTGAGACCTCATCCTTAACCCCCCCTCTTACGTCAGGAGTGCTGGTACCCCATAGACCCCCCAAGCTTACCCCCCCTTAAGTCAGGAGTGCTGAGACTCCATGCTTTCCCTCCCACGTGAGGTCCTGCTCAGGGAGATGAATGTGCGCAATACTCCTTACGGAGATCAGTGACCTCTGGCTGCAGCATTCCAGGAGGCGGCGCGGATGTTGGGTGTGGAAGGGTGAGAGGGAAGGATGGAAAAGGGAGAGGTGAGCCTCGTAAGGGCGCACGCCCGCGCAGGCTAGCCAGGCCACACGCCCACGTAGGCTGGCCAAGCCACACGCCCATGCAGTCGTGCCAGGCCACACGCCTACACAGGCAGGCCACACGCCCACACAGGCAGGCCATACGCCCACGCAGGCTGGCTAGGCCACACGCCCACACAGGCCAGGCCACACGCCTACACAGGCTGGCTAGGCCACACGCCCACACAGGCCAGGCCACACGCCCACACAGGCAGGCCACACGCCCACACAGGCAGGCCACACGCCCACACAGGCAGGCCAGGCCACACGCCCACGCAGGCTGGCTAGGCCACACGCCCACACAGGCAGGCCATACGCCCACGCAGGCTGGCTAGGCCACACGCCCACACAGGCCAGGCCACACGCCCACACAAGCAGGCCACACGCCCACACAGGCAGGCCACACGCCCACACAGGCAGGCCACACGCCCACACAGGCAGGCCACACGCCCACACAGGCAGGCCACACGCCCACACAAGTAGGCCACACGCCCACACAGGCAGGCCACACGCCCACACAGGCAGGCCACACGCCCACACAGGCAGGCCACACGCCCACACAGGCAGGCCACACGCCCACACAGGCAGGCCACACGCCTACACAGGCAGGCCAGGCCACACACCCACGCAGGTTCCACAAGTTTCCGGCGTATGTTGATCTTGCGGAATGCCTCACTCTTATTGATACTGTACCAGGTGGGGGTAGGCGGAAGGAGGGACCCCCCTTGGTGAAGATATGAGGGAAGGAGACACGGTGGAGAGTTGGCGGATGGAACCCCATGGTGGAGGTCGGTGAGAGGGAGGGAGGAGAATGGTGGGGGTAGGAGATTGGCGTGGGGTCCCACTGAGGTGTGTAGGCGGAGGGAAGGAGGTATATGGCTGAGGGGAAGGGGTGGGAGCACAGGAGCAGGATTGCTGTAGAACTGAAAACGCTTCCTGTAGTGAGACAAGCTGCATAAACAACTTGTTACTGCAGCTCCAAACTGCCTCGCCCTCCCAGTCCCTCTCTTTCTCTGCCTCACTCCTGCCTCGCTGTTTACACCTGCACAATCGAGGATATTCGGGAGGGACAGGAATGTTTGAGGACATTCCCTTTCACCTGATGCACCAGTTCCCCTAGCAGCAAATAGGTACACAGAAGTTAGGCAACTGTTGGTACCTAATTTCACCTTCAACTGGTGCCTGTGCACCACCCTAGGGAGAGTCACTCATTATCTTTGCTATCTTTCTCTTGCCATCTCTCCTTGTTATTATCCACTATATGGGGGGTTAGCTATTTATATGGTTAGGACGTGGCACCCCAGGGAAGGCCCCAAGTTCTACTTGGACAGCAGATAGGTGTCTCTGGAATCCTTCTGTTGCAACCCGTCCTCTTAAAAATAACGTCGCTTTTCGCTCGTATGCGCGCTATGGCCGAAAATTGACGTAATTTGAAATGAAATCGGCTGACGAAAGTGATGTACTGTCCCGTTTTCTGTTTGGGTCCTCGAGCTTAGTCTGTTAGGTTAGGAGAGGACACTTTCAATTAACGGTTTTTCATGACGTTTTGAAACTTTAGGAGAACTTCCTGCCCTCCTAACCTACCAGAGGACCATTAACTTGCTGTTTTGGAAAAAAAATCCCAAATTTACTTTCAAATTTTTTTTCACTTTCAAGTTAATAAGTTAGTTTTCGGCCAAACGGGTAAATTCAGACGTTATTTGTAAGAGAACAGGTTGTGCTCAGTTGGTAGATTGTTGTTGTTGTTATAGATTCAGCTACTCGGAACAAGTTCCAAGTAGCACGGGTTATGGTGAGCCCGTAGTGGACTTACCTGGCACGGGAGCGGGGCAAGTAGCACGGGCTATGGTGAGCCCGTAGTGGACTTACCTGGCACAGGAGCGGGGCAAGTAGCACGGGCTATGATGAGCCCGTAACTTACCTGGCACAGGAGCGGGGCAAGTAGCACGGGCTATGGTGAGCCCGTAGTGGACTTACCTGGCACGGGAGCGGGGCAAGTAGCACGGGCTATGGTGAGCCCGTAGTGGACTTACCTGGCACAGGAGCGGGGCAAGTAGCACGGGCTATGGTGAGCCCGTAGTGGACTTACCTGGCACAGGAGCGGGGCAAGTAGCACGGGCTATGATGAGCCCGTAACTTACATGGCACAGGAGCGGGGCAAGTAGCACGGGCTATGGTGAGCCCGTAGTGGACTTGCCTGGCACAGGAGCGGTGCAGTTGGTAGAGCTGCATGCAGCTCTTGTAGTGTTAGGTTCAAGGCTCCGATGGTCCAAGTGAACCAAATGACATTGCTCACGATAGATATTCAAGATAGATGGTCTCTCCGGGAATCTTAATTTCATAATACAGAGAACAATTGACACATCATGTTGAAATTCTTTGTTTACTTTTCAATTATAATTCATAACGTTTCGAATAATTTTCGTATTCGTCGTCATTAGATCTAAAATACAAAAGTTAAATGAAAAATAACCAATAATATAAAGAACTCATACAAGTCAGGATTACATACTAAAAGGTACCTACCTACCTTGAGGCTACCTTGAGGTGCTTCCGGGGCTTAGTGTCCCCGCGGCCCGGTCGTCGACCAGGCCTCCTGGACCTTTTATTTCTGGTAAGAAATAAAATGACACTAGTTACAAATAGAACAAAAATCCACAGTTTAACTTACATAAATTGTTCAAATAAGGTAAAATTGGATAATCTTCAACACAGGTACCCAAAGCTAATTGGGAATTACAAAAATACAAAATTCAGAAAATTTATACAAAGACAAATCATTAAAAACAACTTGTAGATTGATTCTTACAAGATTCAAAACCCTGTAAGAATCAATCGACAAATGGAAATAGAAACAAAAAGCTAACCGATTTATACAGTAAACAATTGAGTAGCTGACGTAGATTTCACTATTATGTCCCTTAGTTCCTCTTGATTTGTGTCTTAAATACTCATTTTGAGTGTTGACTGATTTCCTTGTTATATTTGTTTAATTAGAACATATAATATAACAATTGGTGGTCATTTAAGCAGTTCCGGTGGTGTAATGGTAAGGCATTCGCCTGGCGTTTCGCAAGCACTTTGTCCTGGGTTCGTATCCTGGCCAGGGAGGATTTACTGGGCATCAATCCTTAACTGTAGCCTCTGTTTACCCAACAGTAAAATGAGTACCTGCTTGTTAAACGATTTGGCGGGTCGTATTCCGGGGAATATAGGATTAAGGACATGCCCGAAACGCTATGAGTGCTAGTGGCTGTACAAAATTTAAGAAATCTTGTATATATAAACAAATAAATAAAAAATATAAAAGTTTTCTGGAAGTTTGTAGTTATTACTGTAATTTCGAATTAGCTTTGGGTACCTGTCTTGAAAACTATCAAATTTGACCTGGTTTGATAAATTGACTTGAAGTTAAACTGAGTGTTTTGTTTTGTTTATAATTATTGTCACTTTATATCTCTTTGAGAATGTAATCCTGACTAGTACGAGTTCTTTGTTTTGCTGGCTATTTTTAATTTAACTTTTATATTTTAGATCTAATGATTTTGAATACGATAAATATTCGAAACGTTATGAAGTTCAATTAAAAAGTATATACAGAATATATATATAAACTGAAAATTTAGTTTTCAGTTGCATATATGCCAGGAGACCGTTCAGGCTTGTTCGCAAACATATGTGTGTGTGTGTGTGTGTGTATATATATATATATATATATATATATATATATATATATATATATATATATATATATATATAAACTTAGCCAATTAATGCACAAATATATATATATATATATATATATATATATATATATATATATATATTTGTGCATTAATTGGCTAAGTTTATATATATATATATATATATATATATATATATATATATATATATATATATATATATATATATACACATCAACTTTAGTAATCATATCGTACACAATGAAAGCAGTCACGTGCTATATCGTTGAGAAAATGTTTCAACAATATATCGCGTTACTTTGATTTCATTGTTTATTTGCCAGGAGCGTTTGGTGGAGAACCCCATCACCAGCACCAGGGTGTGAGCACGTAGAATATAACATTTTTTTATTTCGTATCAGCTAAGTGCCTCCAATTTCTTGCGAGTTAGTGCATCGTGGCCCATGGATAAGGCGTTCGTCTGAGGTGACCTAGGATGCTTGTCCGATTAATTTTGTTCCATCATCTAGCTCGAAAGATTTTTTTTTAATTAAATCGTGTTCGTGCGTTAGATGATTGAGGACGCGACACCAGTTAAAAATTAGCATTAATATTGGAAGGGGGGGATACAGTCATTATTTAGTGTGTGTGTTGTGTTGAGTTTGATTTGTGGTTGCAGGAGACCTTGTTGGAAGCACCTGACGATGCTGGAGCCGTGGAGTGACTGATGTAACCATAAGTGTTGTGTATGTAGTGACTCGAGCTACGTTGTTTCTGTGATATATAAACTAAGTTAAGGTAGTTGCACGATGGGCGTGGAGAGGAGGACTGCCAACAACAATATCATCGCCAGCAACAGCAGCAGCAGCACTATGAGGGCCAGAGTGAGCTCCACGCCGTCCTCTCCATCCTCCACCTCCTCCCCAACCTCCAGGCCTCGCAGGGCAAAGCTCACCCCGAGTCCTTCTCACGGCACGACTCCCATCTCGGAGAGGGGCGGCTTGGGGGACACCGCCCGCCCCAAATCTGCCGTAGTCGTCAGGACCTCTGTAGCGGCGGTGCAGCAGGGGAAGCCTGTTGGCGATGCGGAGGTTACTAGGCGCGTCACAACTGCTGGTTTCAACAGGCAATCACTACTGAGTGGGGATACCAGGCTTCTCATTGCTTCGGCGACCAGTAAAACCACGACGCCAACTAGGAAAGTCAGTAGAGAGACGGAGAAGGCAGCCACCGCTACGCCTGGAGTTCAGTCGCCGCCGGGCGCTGGTAAAGTTCCTGTTACCAAACGGTTCAGCACAGATGTGGCCACCAATAGTCCCAGAGACGAGGCTTCCGCTAGATCCGCTGTCCCCATGCGAAAAGTTAACAGGTCCTCGGAGAATCGCAGGCCACTGACGAGTGTGAGCAAGGGTGTAGGTGATGGAGGAATCCCCAGGGGCGTGGGCGGGCGGGCGGAGACACGGCCACGCCCACAACCTGCCGGGAGAGGCGGGTCATCCTCGCGACTCAGCGGACACATCACAGCCAACACCACCTCCGGGAAAACCGAGCCAACACACATTCCTCGCAGCCCCGGGAGGACACCTGCTCCCGGTGTGTCGACCAAACCTGCTGGGTCCGCCCGGGGAGGGGTGCAGGTGGCAACCGGTGGTGGTGGTGGGGGCGGTGGCAGGGTCACCCTCACCCCCTCCACCATCTCCATCACCTCCACCACCGGCTCCACCTCCACTAAGGTCACCTCCAGTACAACCTCAGCGGGTACCAGCCTCACTATCTCCACCAGGATATCTACTTCCATCGCTCCGGCGCCACGCAGGAAACTCTCCTCCATGTCGCCCGCACACACACACACAGGTGGGTGGGTCTGGTGTGCACGTGTTGCTCTCTGCACGCACATCTCTGCACGCACATCTTTGAATGAATGATTATTATTTTGTATTTATTAACGCCAGAAGCCGGGTTGTGACGTCATGACAAGGGGTCGCCATTGTTGGAGTTTCCATATTGGCTCAAAATTTGCCCTTCGACGAGATTTTAAAAACAATCGTAAATTAACTGTTTTTTTATACATTTGAATATAATTGTAAATTTTAATTAGTTGCTTGTTAAAGGTTTTTATTATTCAGTCTTAGAGCGGACATGAATCTTTGTCCACAGCCAATAAGATTACAGTATAGGGTGTTTTCTCGTACATGATTGGCCTCCTCTGGAAGCACAACTTTCATGTTTGGGTTTGTAACCTCGGCCAATTGGAATCCAGTATGGGGCGTTGACCGGTTTGGATTGGCCAGTGATGCAGTTTGAACACCCGGAGGAAGCTGTATCCGTACTGTTGGACAAGCCTGGTGGCGGCCGACCTGGTGAAGCTGTATAATATTTGACCTGGACCCAGATTCACGAAGCAGTTACGCAAACACTTACGAACGCGTACATCTTTCGTCAATCTTTGGCGGCTTTGGTTACATTTATTAAACAGTTGACAAGCACGGCCACTTACAACTTGCCAATCAACTGTTGTTATTGTTATAAACAGCCTCCTGGTGCTTCGGAGCTCATTAACTGTTTAAAATTGTAAATAAAGCCGCCAAAGATTGAGAAAAGACGTACAGGTTCGTAAGTGCTTGCGTAACTGCTTCGTGAATCTGGCCCCTGATCAAGATTCAAAATTTGTCAAATATACAACATAGGCCTACACGTGGGCCTAGACACGTCCACCACTGGTATTAGGCCTAAGCCGCGTCATGCCAGTAAAACTGTCCATCTTTGATAGGCTTAGGCTGTTAGTCTCAAAATTTCAAGCTTTGTGTACATGAAGCTTTACTTAAAATATAGTGATGATGAATTATTTATAATCGAACAATATTGTAATGTTTAGATGTGAATGCTGTTTGTGGCTGGTGTGTGGTGTTTGTGGCTGGTGTGTGGTGTTTGTGGTTGGTGTGTAGTGTTTGTGGCTGGTGTGTGGTGTTTGTGGCTGGTGTGTTGTGTTTGTGGTTGGTGTGTAGTGTTTGTGGCTGGTGTGTGGTGTTTGTGGCTGGTGTGTGGCGTTTGTGGCTGGTGTGTGGTGTTTGTGGCTGGTGTGTGGTGTTTGTGGCTGGTGTGTGGCGTTTGTGGCTGGTGTGTGGTGTTTGTGGTTGGTGTGCGTGTGAATCACAATATTGTATTGCGTCTTCATATGCCGTTATAGAGTTTAGGTGAAATTCCGACGCAGAGAGTTAGGGGAAAGGGCGCATCGCTTCTAAAGGGGAACCATTTTATGTAGTCGACGGGGAAATACAACCTACACGTGTATTTCTCTTGTAAATACAAGCTCATTAAGACATGCTGTTGTATTAAATTACCAACGGCTTGGCAATGGTCCAGGACGAATCGAATTGTCGTTTCTTCATTCGTTGATGTGTGATTTAGTCGTTAATTATTTAACATGTCTCTAAATGTTTTTTTTATTAACATCACATTCAAGCAAGGACAATGTACAGAAATTTGGTACCAGGAGATATGGTTAGCGGAGGTCTTCCTCGATAGCCTATTGAACTATATCAAGATAAGCAGCGGTGTAGGCCTACGGGGAAACATTGACAACCCCTCTCTGCACCTTAATTAGGGTGATAGCCTCCATCTGCACATTCGCTAGGGTGACAGCCTGCCTCAGCACCTTCGCTAGGGTGACAGCCAGCCTCTGCACCTTCGCTAGGGTGACAGCCAGCCTCTGCACCTTCGCTAGGGTGACAGCCAGCCTCTGCACCTTCGCTAGGGTGACAGCCAGCCTCTGCACCTTCGCTAGGGTGACAGCCAGCCATCCGCTGCACTGCTGCGGTCCGGGTAGCCTAACTCGATTCTACATCTCATTTGCATACTGAACAATGCACTGCTTACCCAGGGTACATCGCGACACATGAATACATTCCTGTGTATAGTTACGTGTTAGAATGTGATACTCGCATCTGCATGCATGTGCAGTTGCATTCAATCACACTCCTCCCCACCCCCCTCTTTCCGTCCCATTACCTCATACCCCTTCCGTCCCATCACCTCGTCCCCCTGTCCTCCCATTTCCTCTTTACACACACACACACTGTGACGGGTCTTGACCCCCAACTGGGTATTCCGACAGAATCGCCAATTTCAGCTCCGTCGTAAACTGCCGGAGTTCGATGTCTAGAGTCGATGGAGTCCAGGAGTCGACTCCAGGACTCTACTGGAGTCGAAGAGTCCATGTCTAGCGCGCTCGACGGTGTAGAGCGTCGAGCGCTCTATGGAACTCAACCCGTCCTCCTGTTTAGAAAGTACCTAGTGTGACAATCGTTAATAGTCAGAATTCGTACGTTCTTAGCTGTTAGATAGTAGTATACTGACTAGTAAGGAATTCCTTTAAAATGAAGCTAAAACTTAAATATTCCTAGGCCTAGTATAGCACATATATGTACTATATTAGGCCTCAGATATTGTGTATTAGGCCTAGGGAGATTAGGATAGGTTAGTTTGTCAAAGCAACAAAAGTACAAAATTGTTTTCTGTTAATAGATAATAGATAGGTTTTCTGTCAATAGATAAAATAGAGTCGAACGCAGGTTCGAATCCTCGTCACGGCCCTTGTGGATTTGTTCAAATAGTTTTCTGGTTTGTCCAACTCAATAGTTCAGATTTCTGCGTTCAAACTTCGTTCTACGTCGGTATATATACTATGGTCCTCATCGTTACTGTAAGTACTACCAAAATAGGAGGATGGGCTGAACTTCAGCTCCTTGCTTCCTTTCAAGTGTCACAAAATCAACTAAAACTTCTTCTAGATATGAACACATAGGGAAACATGACTCATATGCTAAGGGAATACAGGCTGAACTCCGTAACAACTCTCTCTCTCTCTCTCTCTCTCTCACACACACACACACACACACACACACACACACACACACACACACACACACACACACACACACACACACACACGTTAGGTGAGAAGGTGGTGGAGGCCAAGACCGTCAGTAGTTTCAAAGCGTTATATGACAAAGAGTGCTGGGAAGACGGGACACCACGAGCGTAGCTCTCATCCTGTAACTACACTTAGGTAATTACACACACAGGAATGCATTAGGAAGTAATGTGGTGGAGGCTGACTCCATACACAGTTTCAAGTGTAGATATGATACAGCCCAGTAGGCTCAGGAATCTGTACACCAGTTGATTGACGGTTGAGAGGCGGGACCAAAGAGCCAGAGCTCAACCCCCGCAGGCACAACTAGGTGAGCACACACACACACACACACACACACACACACACACACACACACACACACACACACACACACACACACACACACACACACACTGCAAGTAGGATACTTCTTGCAGTAATAATAGCCGTTGTAATGTTTGTTTGTAGTGAAACTTCTTCTTCCTAAACAGAATGAACATTTCTTTGTTGCGTTAGCAAAGCACTTGCCAGTGGGGCCCTGGGGGTAGTGTTCACTCCTACCCTCGGGTAATGTTAGCCTCATGCCAGATGCTTCACGTCTCACCCACTTGTTTTGATCCTTTATTAAATAATATACAATATAAAGATCATATATCATTTTACAAGGGAAAATACTACATTTATATATGTTTTATGTCATTCTCGGTTAACCAATTTTCCATATCATCCAGCATGAGCTGTAAACCGTCAATGTTATACTTGATCATACCTAGCAAGAGTATTCTCTTCACAAGAATTTCAATAATTCGCAAGGAGCCAGATTCACGAAAGCACTTACGAACCTGTACATCTTTTCTCAATCTTTGGCGGCTTTGTTTACAATTATTAAACAGTTAATGAGCTCCGAAGCACCAGGAGGCTGTTTATAACAATAACAACAGTTGAATGGGAAGTTTTCTCGCTTGTAAACTGTTTAATAAATGTAACCAAAGCCGTCAAAAATTGAGGAAAGATGTACACGTTCGTAAGTGCTTGCGTAAGTACTTTCGTGAATCTGGCTCCAGTGCTGCTCCACTCATTAGGCTACCCGTTCTCTGAATAGTAGATCGCTTTTTAACGTATTACGTTAAAATATATATCTCCCTATATAACTTAATATCTCTCTCTCTCTCTCTCTCTCTCTCTCTCTCTCTCTCTCTCTCTCTCTCTCTCTCTCTCTCTCTCTCTCTCTCTCTCTCTCTCTCTCTCTCTCTCTCTCATTGATAGGACAGTTGAGAGAGAGAGCAAACAACACAAACCCTTGTCTACACAATCACGTATGTAAGAAGAATGATATAATATATATATATATATATATATATATATATATATATATATATATATATATATATATATATATATATATATAATGTAGTATTTTCCCTTGTAAATTGATGTACATATAATCCTTATGTTGTATATTATTTAATAAAGAAAAAATACATTTATCTCACAAATACAATGACGAATACTAGCGTGAATTTGTGTTGTAAGCAGAGTGATGCCCTCTCCCGAGCAATGTTTTTTTACACGCAGGGTATTTTTTTTATCTTTATTTAATAAAATTCAATATAAATCATATATACATAAATTTTACAAGGCAATACTACATTACATATACAGTAGTATAAGTCCTCAGTAAACAAGTGTTTCATTAGTATTAGCAATATTTCTGGTGCAAAATGTGGAAAATAAGTTTAAGACAATCTATATTAGGCTATATCAAAAATGTTTGCCTGATATGTCATGTCATGTTTTTAGTGGCAGTGTGTTAGATGATGTTCTTGCTACTGCAGGTTCTGTACCTGTTCTGCAACTGTTCTGCAGCTGTTCTGTTCAGCTGTTGCTTCCATTCCTAAATTGGCATTGTTATGCAAGACAAATCCTTGCTTATTCCCTTCGGCCACAATCTTGTTCGTAGCAGCTGAGGCTATGAATACCGTTCTCTGATGATTCTCTTTTACTTGAAGCAACATTGTCTCCATTTGCACCTTCAGCTGTCAGCATGTTTTTGACGTTATATCATCCGTCCATGGTATATTTTCTGTTTCCACAGCCTCTTGACCTCAGCGGTTCTCTCTTTGGCGAAGTGCTAACACACTCGCCTGGCGTTTCGCGAGCTCTTTGGCCTGGATTCGTATCCTGGCCGGGGAGGATTGACCGGGCACCAATCCCTAACTGTAGCTTCTGTTTACCCAGCAGTGAATGGGTACCTAGTTGTTAAACGATTTGGCATTAAAAAAAAACTTTGGAAGAGCATCTCTTTGAGTCAATGCAGATCACTGATCACTACCAGGTATATATGTGTCGAATATCCAGCTGGCGTAGTCTGCCACACCAGGTTTGCAGCAGAGATTGGTATGTTTAACTAGTCGTAAGACTCTCTGAAGGTCATTTGGAGGAAAACCTGTTTCTTTAAAGTGATTGCAGCTCAGAGTGTAGAGTTCACCATGAGTTGAAGCGGCAAGGTACTAAATTTATGCTTTGCCCCTCACCTTAATTGTGAAAGGTATTGTTCGTAATTACAGCGCGTAAAGCCCCCTCATTAATAGGATTAGCACAATCATCAACGTAGGTTTGATATTTTGATTTCCTTCCTCATTTTTTTCCTGCAAGGAACATGTTTCGCGTCTTATAGCAAAGATGTCACAGTATTTGGGTGTCCGCCTAAGTTTGCTTTTTATAGGAGTACACTTGCATTGTTTGAGTTAGGAAAACACTATTTGTCAAATATTGATACTGTTCTTAAAAGATTTCCCCATTTTGCACCCGCAAGATAACGTAAGCTTTTAAGGGTTGATAGATGTTAATCTTCTTGTTTGAGGAGCTGTTCACTTGAAACAGTTAAGCAAGTCACAGCTGTGTCTGGGTACAAGTGACAGGATGAACAACCCAGCGGGTTTTCTTCCTATTGGGGAGTGTTGTACATGCTGCTATGGCGGTATGTTCACTCACAAGATGAGTGGCGCTGCCCAATAAACTCGCCCCTCGGGGCAAAATTTAAATTTACTTGCGTACACTAGGTCACAGCCCCGCTCCTGTGCCAAGTAAGTCCACTACGGGCTCACCATAGCCCGTGCTACTTGCAACTTTTGGTTCCAAATAGGGAATCTTAAAACAACAGCATTGCGTGCTTGTTCAAGGACAAGGAATTCTTCTAGGCTGCTTATTGGTTGATCTTCGTTATTTTGTACTGTTATTATTTTCTGTTTAATACTTCGATTATTTTTTGGGGAATTATAATGAGGGGGGGTGTCTGGCAGTTTTAATAGCATGCTGAACACTTTTTTTTTTTATTTTGGACACTAGGAAGACTCGAGTTCTCGTCGCAAGCTCCATGTTTTCTCTCAGTCATTGGTACTCCAAAGAGGATTTTTTTTATTATTATTATTTTTTACCACAGACGTGGCCACACATTTACAATGCTAACCAGCATATATATCCAAAGAGGATTGGTATGACTACATTCCACATGTTTGCCAGGATCTTCACGACGCTAGAGAGTACTATGTGTACACTTGGGGCAGGAGTTGGAGTTTACATGAGAACATGTAAACTGTTTACATCACTTACAACGGCGATGGTATCCCGCCGTGACCAGGATACAACCCTTTGGGCCCGGAAACTACCTTTGTACGTTCTTAAATCTTGATCTGAGGCCAGATTCACAAAAGTACTTACGCAAGCACTTACGAACATGTACATCTTTCCTCAATCTTTGACGGCTTTGGTTACAGATACTAAACAGTTTACAAGCATGAAAACTTGCCAATCAACTGTTGTTATTGTTATAAACAGCCTCCTGATGCTTCGGGGCCCATTAACTGTTTAATAATTGAAAACAAAGCCGCCAAAGATTGAGAAAAGATGTACGGGTTCGTAAGTGCTTTCGTGAATCTGGACCCTGGTTCTTTCTCTTCCTTGTGAGGCCCGACAATAACCCTTAAGGAACCGATAGCAGTCAACCCGTTCAAGGATTTCACCACCAGCACCCTGGTCTCTGGAGGTGAAAGTTGGCTGTAGCTTCTTGGTGCAGTAAAGCAAAGTTCAATACTTTTTCCTCAGTGAAGGTCAGCGGTTTTATCTTTTTCAAGAGTTGCGCGTTTTCAAGATTAGGGTGAGAGCGTGTGTGAGGACAAGGGAGGGAGTGTGTATGAGGACAAGGGAGGGAGTGTGTATGAGGACAAGGGAGGGAGTGTGTATGATGGCAAGGGAGGGAGTGTGTATGAGGACAAGGGAGGGAGTGTGTATGAGGACAAGGGAGGGAGTGTGTATGAGGACAAGGGAGGGAGTGTGTATGAGGACAAGGGAGTGTGTATGAGGACAAGGGTGGGAGGGTGTATGAGGACAAGGGAGGGAGTGTGTATGAGGACAAGGGAGGGTGTATGAGGACAAGGGAGGGAGGGTGCATGAGGACAAGGAAGGGAGTGTGTATGAGGACAAGGGACGGAGGGTGTATGAGGACAAGGGAGGGAGTGTGTATGAGGACAAGGGAGGGAGGGTGTATGATGACAAGGGAGTGTGTATGAGGACAAGGGAGGGAGGGTGCATGAGGACAAGGAAGGGAGTGTGTATGAGGACAAGGGAGGGAGGGTGCATGAGGACAAGGGAGGGAGTGTGTATGAGGACAAGGGAGGGAGGGTGTATGAGGACAAGGGAGGGAGTGTGTATGAGGACAAGGGAGGGAGGGTGTATGAGGACAAGGGAGGGAGGGTGTATGATGACAAGGGAGGGAGTGTGTATGAGGACAAGGGAGGGAGTGTGTATGAGGACAAGGGAGGGTGTATGAGGACAAGGGAGTGTGTATGAGGACATCATCTTCATATCTTAAAGGCTATTCCCTCCGGAAATTGATAATTAGCGATGACGTGCATAAAGTTGTTGAATGGTGTAGGATTTAATACACCTGCCTGAGGGTTCCACACACCTTCACTGTCACTACACACCTGCCTGAGGGGTCCACACACCTTCATTGTCACTACACACCTGCCTGAGGGGTCCACACACCTTCATTGTCACTACACACCTGCCTGAGGGGACCACACACCTTCATTGTCACTACACACTTGTCTGAGGGGTCCACACACACGTTCATAGTCACTACACACCTGTCTTAGGGGTTCACAACTTTATACTTACTACACACCTGCCTAAGGTGTTCTCCCCTTCATATTCGTTACACACCTGCCTGAGGACTCCACACCTGCATAGTCATCATGCTTGCGTTTTATACTAAACATCAAAGCAGGTTTAACAGTCCCTCGAGTGAGGCAAACCTGAATCCACTTGACTTGACCCCTATGAGTGTGTAAACTCATCTAGGAGCCCAAGCCTTTGTACCTTTTCAAGGGTACCTTAGGTGTGAGTGTAGAGTATTAAGAACATAAGAACAAATGTAACTGCAGAAGGCCTATTGGCCCATACGAGGCAGCTCCTATCTATAACCACCCAATCCCACTCATATACATGTCCAACCTGCGCTTGAAACAATCGAGGGACCCCACCTCCACCACGTTACGCGGTAATGGATTCCACAAATCAACAATATTTGGCTGTATCGTTAGTTAACTAATTAACAGTATAGTACATGACGTTTGTATGTATTTACTTCAAGCATCTTTCGCGTCCATAATATGAAACCAGTTTGTCTTTAATAGCCAGAATCATATTGTATAGACATTTCACTTGTCAACTGAGTGGTCAATACTTCATCCAAGTTACCTTATATGGATCCATTATCACGATTTTTGTAAAACTTTTTAGTGTTTTTTAAATGATTTTTAACTTTTTCTCAAACGAAATTTGAAAAATTAATATTGTTGAGGATTTTTGTTGCAGCATTTTTTTGTCAGAAAATTTTAATAGCAAACCATCATTTTGGAGAGCCTAGGCTTTTTTAGCCTCTATATATGATTTTGATGAAATTTTTACACTGTTGAGAACAAGAGTATGTATAGTTTTGCCAGGGATCCCGTGAGTGTTTGCAAGGTTCTTCGCGTGTATTTCAACATACTGTATATGGATATCCATAGATGAATGCTGTGTAACACTCACATACATACACACTTTCATACACACACACACACACACAGTTTCAAATGTAGATATGATAGAGCCCAATAGGCTCAGGAATCTGTACACCAGTTGATTGACGGTTGAGAGGCGGGACCAAAGAGCCAGAGCTCAACCCCCGCAAGCACAATTAGGCGAGTACAATTAGGCGAGTACACTAGTGCGAACAAGCCTGAACGGTCTCCAGGCATATATGCAACTGAAAACTCACTCACCCCAGAAGTGACTCGAACCCATACTGCCAGAAGCACTCTGCATCTGATGTACAGGATCCCTTAACCACTCGACCAACACTAGTGAACACACTAATGTGTTCAAATGTTCATATTAGTGAACACAATAATGTGTTCAAATGTAGATATGATAGAGCCCAGTAGGCTCAGGAATCTGTACATCAGATGATTGACAGTTGAGAAGCGGGACCAAAGAGCCAAAGCTCAACCCCCGCAAGCACAATTATGCGAATACACTCGCATGATCATGTACACGTTTGCTGTACTGCCTGTAGCCTCATTTTGTTTACAATTTGAAATATGTATTTTGGGATTCTGTTTTCTCTTAAGTAGATGCAAGCTCTGGCCACCAGCTGTGAGAGTGGGGCGTCTCATCTTGGAGTAATCTAAAATTAAATCTTAAGTGCATTTATTAAAAATAATAAATGCACAGAACTCAGCTCGCGGGATGGGTATGGACTGCCTAATGCACTAAAGAGTTAGAAGGACTAAGCGTGGAGGGAGCCGGTCGGCCGAGCGGACAGCACACTGGACTTGTGAGCCTGTGGTCCCGGGTTCGATCCCAGGCGCCGGCGAGAAACAATGGGCAAAGTTTCTTTCACCCTATGCCCCTGTTACCTAGCAGTAAAATAGGTACCTGGGTGTTAGCCAGCTGTCACGGGCTGCTTCCTGGGGGTGGAGGCCTGGTCGGGGACACTAAAGCCCAGAAATCATCTCATGATAACCTCAAGAAGGGGTCGGGATCCCGTTAGGTAGTGGAGGTGGCTCCAGTATCTTCCCGTTTCAGACCTCAGGCACGCCACTGTCTAACTTACTCTCACATACCTGGCTATATCGTTCCCTCGAGTGTGTGCGGGTCTGGCGGTTACCCAAATTCAAATAACGGGTGACAGCGCCACCCGTTATTTGAATTTGCGTCAAGCCAAGACCAGTGGCGGGAAAGTGGTTGAGGCTACACGCCGTCCTAGGCCGGTACTCCTAGACTCCAGTTCGAATCTCGCTAGTACTCAAGATCATTTCAACTGTTTGAAATGATGACATGACAAACAATGATGTAGCAATGACTGTCATGGCGTCTTGACTTATTCCGCGGAATCATTGTCGCCTCAATGACATTGTTATGTTCCCGCCGATATCGCCGTAATCTTTCTTTTGATGATAACGTTCTCACTAGACGAATATATGTATATATCGGCCGTGTTGAAGACCCTGGACTAGGTAATGGTGCGGACAGTAGATTAGGCTACACGCTGATACAACCCAGTGACTTGCAGACTGCCTAGGGGCTCCAGGTTCGCGGAGGCGCTGTGCTTGTCCGGAATTCTTGACATTCTGTTGACGTCATTGTACCTGGTGACATCATTAATAACTAGTGACATTGCCTGGTGACGTCACTATACCTGGTGATTCCAATATATTCATCTGGTGATGCCCCATTCGGTGTAAAATTATCACACATCATAATTCACTCAAGTTTTGTGCGTCCCTATGTGTAGTGGGTGAACGAAGCTCGCAAATGCTTTTTGTTATATTAACGTACTATTCTTAGGTATATGTATACCTAATATGTGTACATGTATATATATCTACATGTATATAGTCATGCTAGACCGTGTGAAGGGTTACACAGCTTTTGTCAAGATGAGGCTACGTGATGCTATAACAGCCCCTCCTTCTCACAGCACATCATGTGATCAGTAGCCTCCACTTGCAAACCTTGGGAGCGTTATGAGGATATCCTCTAGAACATGAGAGTGGATTAAATAATTGCATAGAGTCAGGTATCTGATACAGGCAGGTCTGAAGGGTCTAATGTCTGAACGTTCATATAATGTAGTGTGCGAGATTGTGACCGAGTTCTTGCTCACAGAGTTTGCACCTGGAGTCCTCAGGACTGATTGATGAAGAGTAAGTCACCCAAAAGGTGGCACGGGCATGAATAGCCCGTAAGTGGTGACCCTTTTGAGCCATTGCAAGTATCATTAGCTGATACTGGAGATCTGTGGAGGTGCGACTGCACCCTGCGTGAGATGTCTCCCGTCTGAGGACTGGGATTGATTGATTGATGAAGATTAAGCCACCCAAAACGTGGCACGGGCATGAATAGCCCGTAATTAGAGAGGACTGGGAGACTCGGCTGACTATAAATCACAGAAAATTATGCCTCAACTGTTTTTAGCTGTTGTTGTTAAAGATTTAGCTACTCAGGACGAAGTGTCCATGTAGCACGGGCTATGGTGAGCCCGTAAAGTTTTTAGCGGAATTGTTGCTAGTTGTAGTGTAGTTTGGCGTTAATCTCCCTTGCGTTACCCACTTCCCTACATCCTCCCCCCCCCCACAGCACCCAACACCCCTCTGTGTCACAGTGGCTGCGTTCTCGATCCACAACTGAAGATTCCCGGGCTGAAGAGAAAAGTTTGGGCACGTTTCATGTTACCTGATGCACCTGTTCACCTAGCAGTAAATAGGTACCTGGGAGTTAGTCAACACCTGTGGGGGTCACGTCCTGGGGAATAGGTCAGTAGTTCCACCTTGGCGGGACCTCGATACAGGTATTATATATATTATATATACACACACGCTTCCTGTCCCCAACAACCTAATTAGTAGATCTAGTAGGCTAACTTTTCATACGTCGTACAATTTCTAAACCTTCAACTTTTTTTCTTTAATGAAAATGTGTACTAAACGACGCCACGGGTCACGTGACATTTGTTTACAAGATCGTGATGTCAACCGGCCAGCGGAAGCGATTGGCTGTCCGATTTGCGAGTGACTGTGCATGTGAATGACCGAGAAAGCGACGCTCCCTCGGTCGGCTGGCGGTGTGTGTGTGTGTGTGTGTGTGTGTGTGTGTGTGTGTGTGTGTGTGTGTGTGTGTGTGTGTGTGTGTGTGTGTGTGTGTGCAGGTTTGGCCGACGGGGTGTACTGGTGAACAGCAGGTTTGGACGACAATGTGTATTGGTGAACAGCCCAATTTGGTACCGGTTGACTGATAGCGTGTGACGCCATGATGGGTGTGGTAGTGGTGGTCAGGGAGGGTGGTAGCAAGGTACTTGTGATGGTAATAGCTCATCAAGACAGAGTAAAAACAACATTTAGTATGGTATGTGTCCACTTTTCTTAGCTCGGTCAACATAACATCCTTCCCTTTATGGGCGAATGTACACTTTGTACCGACTTATTGATAAGTGTCTCCACTAGTTACTGTTCTACGTCTCTAGGATTCTTAACTATTTGGAATATTTTTCACATATCTTAAAGGAGCCGTTTGAATATTTTTTTATTTGGAGCTTGGCACACAGGAGGCCTGGTCGACGACCGGGCCGCGGGGACGCTAAGCCCCGGAAGCACCTCAAGGTTGGCAGTCATTCAATCGTGATTGATTGACTTGTGATCTATTAGGGTGTAAGCGTGGTTGATAGGTGTTGTATTTACCTAGTTGTGCTTGCGGGGGTTGAGCTCTGGCTCTTTGGTCCCGCCTCAACTGTCAGTCAACTGGTGTACAGATTCCTGAGCCTACTGGGCTCTATCATATCTATATTTGTATGTAAATATAGCTATATCTATGAATGTAGATGTGATATCAGACAACGACACCACCAGCCAGAGACAATCTTGAGGTTATCTTGAGATGATTTCGGGGCTTAAGTGTCCCCGCGGCCCGGTCCTCGACCAGGCCTCCACCCTCAGGAAGCAGCCCGTGACAGCTGACTAACACCCAGGTACCTATTTTACTGCTAGGTAACAGGGGCATTCAGGGTGAAAAACTCTACCCATTGTTTCTCGCCGGCGCCTGGGATCCAACCCGGGACCACAGGATCACAAGTCCAGTGTGCTGTCCGCTCGGCCGACCGGCTCCCAGACAACAACAACAACCAACTAGAGACAATAACAACCAACCAACCAGAGACAACAACAACAACCAACCAGAGACAATAACAACCAACCAACCAGAGACAACAACAACCAACCAACCAGAGACAATAACAACCAACCAACCAGAGACAATAACAACAACCAACCAGAGACAACAACAACAACCAACCAGAGACAATAACAACAACCAACCAGAGACAATAACAACCAACCAACCAGAGACAATAACAACAACCAACCAGAGACAACAACAACAACCAACCAGAGACAATAACAACCAACCAACCAGAGACAACAACAACAACCAACCAGAGACAACAACAACAACCAACCAGAGACAACAACAACAACCAACCAGAGACAATAACAACCAACCAACCAGAGACAATAACAACAACCAACCAGAGACAATAACAACCAACCAACCAGAGACAACAACAACAACCAACCAGAGACAATAACAACAACCAACCAGAGACAATAACAACAACCAACCAGAGACAATAACAACAACCAACCAGAGACAATAACAACCAACCAACCAGAGACAATAACAACCAACCAACCAGAGACAACAACAACCAACCAACCAGAGACAATAACAACAACCAACCAGAGACAACAACAACCAACCAGAGACAACAACAACCAACCAACCAGAGACAATAACAACCAACCAACCAGAGACAACAACAACAACCAACCAGAGACAACAACAACAACCAACCAGAGACAACAACAACAACCAACCAGAGACAACAACAACCAACCAACCAGAGACAATAACAACCAACCAACCAGAGACAATAACAACCAACCAACCAGAGACAACAACAACAACCAACCAGAGACAATAACAACCAACCAACCAGAGACAATAACAACCAACCAACCAGAGACAACAACAACAACCAACCAGAGACAATAACAACCAACCAACCAGAGACAACAACAACAACCAACCAGAGACAATAACAACAACCAACCAGAGACAATAACAACAACCAACCAGAGACAATAACAACCAACCAACCAGAGACAACAACAACAACCAACCAGAGACAACAACAACAACCAACCAGAGACAACAACAACAACCAACCAGAGACAACAACAACAACCAACCAGAGACAATAACAACCAACCAACCAGAGACAACAACAACAACCAACCAGAGACAACAACAACAACCAACCAGAGACAACAACAACAACCAACCAGAGACAATAACAACCAACCAACCAGAGACAACAACAACAACCAACCAGAGACAACAACAACAACCAACCAGAGACAACAACAACAACCAACCAGAGACAATAACAACCAACCAACCAGAGACAATAACAACAACCAACCAGAGACAACAACAACCAACCAACCAGAGACAATAACAACAACCAACCAGAGACAACAACAACAACCAACCAGAGACAACAACAACAACCAACCAGAGACAACAACAACAACCAACCAGAGACAACAACAACAACCAACCAGAGACAATAACAACAACCAACCAGAGACAATAACAACCAACCAGAGACAACAACAACAACCAACCAGAGACAACAACAACAACCAACCAGAGACAACAACAACAACCAACCAGAGACAATAACAACAACCAACCAGAGACAATAACAACCAACCAACCAGAGACAACAACAACCAACCAACCAGAGACAACAACAACAACCAACCAGAGACAATAACAACCAACCAACCAGAGACAATAACAACCAACCAACCAGAGACAATAACAACAACCAACCAGAGACAACAACAACAACCAACCAGAGACAATAACAACAACCAACCAGAGACAATAACAACCAACCAACCAGAGACAATAACAACCAACCAACCAGAGACAACAACAACAACCAACCAGAGACAATAACAACCAACCAACCAGAGACAACAACAACCAACCAGAGACAATAACAACCAACCAACCAGAGACAATAACAACCAACCAACCAGAGACAACAACAACAACCAACCAACCAACCAACCAACCAGCCAGCCAGAGATTGCATGCGTGATCAGTTTCCTCTCCCTCTCTCAGTTTCGTGTCCCATGTCCTACACAGTTGCCCGCGCGTCGTGTACAATGTTGCTGGTATCAGCCATCGGAGCCCTTTGAGGACTGGAGCTGGTGGAGTTGTAACTTGAGGCCGGCCTGGTGTTGCAACCCCCACCTCGTCCTCCCCTGCACCCTGTGTGTGTGTGTGTACGTTGTTGTTGTTCAAGATTCGCTACTTGGAACAAAAAGTTTCAAGCAGCACGGGCTATGGTGAGCCCGTAGAATGTGTGTATACACTCCACGCACTATAAGCCACTATCGCCCAGTATATACTTCCACTACACGTCTCCATGTCCCCACCACCACACACACACAGGACGTGTGTGTGTGTGAGTGAGAGGGGAGGGCTTGGTGGCTGAGTGGACATTGCTCGGTGTTCGTAATCTTAGGGACCAGGGGGTCTAACCCCGGCGATGGCGGAAACAAATGGACAGTTTCACCCTGATGCCCCTCCTCACCTAGTAGTAAATAGATACCTGGGAGTTGGTCAGCTGTTATGGGCTGTTTCCTGTGTGTGTGTGTGTGTGTGTGTAAAAAGTTGATTGACAGTTGAGAGGCGGGCCGAAAGAGCCAGAGCTCAACCCCCACAAGCACAACTAGGTGAAGACACACACAGGTGATATATAGTGAAGTCAACAGCATAAAACTTCAAAACATTATACGGAAGGCAAGTCTATGATGAACAAAATCCAAAGTGTATTCCTTCTACATTATCTTGAGGTTATCTTGATATGATTTCGGGCCTTTAGTGTCCCCGCGGCCCGGTCTTCGACTAGGCCTCCACCATTAATCATAAAACCAACTTATCACAATAAATATGCTCAAGCGATTCTTTTCGTTGGGTGTCTAAATAATCCAAGCTTAGTGTAATTACCTTGAATGGGTCGTTAAAAAAGATAACTAGTCACACTGAACTATAACACGGGGGAGTATGAGCCGCTTCACACACACTGTTTCAAGACTATGGCTTCAGTAATGACATCATGAGGTCGGTCACCCTAGCGGAAGACGTAGCCGCTCCGTCAATATGAACTCTACTGAGGGAGAGTTATTAAGGACTCTACTAGCGGAAGGGGGTTGTTAAGGCCACCACAAGCGGTCCGTCTAATTACCCAAAACTTTCTAGCAAGAGCTTAGTGACCAACCAACAAGTAAAATGTATAGTCCCCTGTATACATAGTCCACGACTTCAGTAAACTATGGATAGATTATACATATACACACACACACACACAAAGAAGCTTAGTATACCTTTCACTGTATAATTATCCCTGTCTTAACATAATGGTTATTATTGAATACAATATATTTTATTTAACAAAAACAGTTCTAATAACCTGGCTACAATCCACCTGTGTTTATACATGATCCTCAACTGTTACGGCCACTGTGGGCCAGTAACCGAGTTCTAGATGTTATAACCTCTTTCTATATCCGACCTATATATTGACCTATAGATTCTATATATTGGTAGTAATGTTCCAAGACACTGGCTGTATCTAGCAGTAATGCAATTCATAAATAAGGGGGGGGAATAAGCAAAACAATATTCCCTTTACCAATATATATATTATAATAGATTATTACTATATGCATGTAAAACTGCCTTTTTCACTCAGGGCACAACACAATGAGTGTTCATCAAGCCCAGTGAATCTAGATTCCAATGGCTAGATTGGAATTCCAATTCTAGATTGTCCATTGGCACACATTGTCGAATTCATGGGCCAGTCCACCCACACAGTATCACGATGTGCCTACACCTCCACTCTCCAGATACTCACTGGCAGTGTGTTCAGCAACACGGTGATGCGGGTCTCAAGCAAACAGGGGGTTGCTAACACCCTGGCAGAAGTCTCTAGCAGCTTGCAAGCAGCACTTTACAATAGACACATCACTGTCTGCCTTAGCCAAGCCAATCCTGGGTACGCCAATCTTCAAAAACACTGTATATATCAGCAGCTAACACTGCTTGGATCGACGACGGCTACTTAATTCTCTGGCAAGACCAAGCTAAGAGTTCGTGGACTGCCCAAGTTAAACTGCCATCCTCAGCTTAATCGCCTCCATATGTCACCTCTGTGAACATAAAAATGTCATTAGCCAGATGGGTAGTACACTGGGTAACCCTGGGATAATACTCGTTCACCGGGGACTTAACATATTGTGACTTGCAGCCACAACCTAGATGGCGTTGATCCTGATACACTACCCACCAGAGGTCATCCACATCAACCTCTCATTCTGAGGCAGGAAGCCTGGGGCCAGATTCACGAAGCAGTTACGCAAGCACTTACGAACCTGTACACCTTTTCTCAATCTTTGGCGGCTTTGTTTACAATTATTAAACAGTTAATGAGCTCCGAAGCACCAGGAGGCTGTTTATAACAATATCAACAGTTGATTGGCAAGTTTTCATGCTTGTAAACTGTTTAATAAATGTAACCAAGGCCGTTAAAGATTGAGGAAAGATGTACACGTTCGTAAGTGCTTGCGTAAGTGCTTTCGTGAATCTGGCCCCAGAGCCATTCGCTGACACCACACCACCACCACCAACAGATGGCGTTGTCTACATAGCGCCCAATACTACGGGAGTTGGAGTGCAGACCCATAGATGGCGCTGACATTGCCTAGCCACACTCCGACGATGGATTCCTGATTGATGGGGTTCTGGGAGTTGTTCTACTCCCCAAGCCCGGCCCGAGGCCAGGCTTGACTTGTGAGAGTTTGGTCCACCAGGTTGTTGCTTGGAGCGGCCCGCAGGCCCACATATATCTGGTTGATGGGGTTCTGGGAGTTGTTCTACTCCCCAAGCCCGGCCCGAGGCCAGGTTCGACTTGTGAGAGTTTGGTCCACCAGGCTGTTGCTTGGAGCGGCCCGCAGGCCCACATACCCACCACAGCCCGGTTGGTCCGGAAACAATCTAGTTTCCTCTTGAAGATTTGTTTGATTTAGACTGGTGTACGCGTGTTGAGTTCCGGCAGTTTTGCAATGACTTGTATTAGTTGTCACTGATAGTTTGTGCTTCTGATAGTGACAATGTCTGAGTGTTATGGTGTTATTGTGACTTATGTAATTATTGTACTGTAATTTGGATATATATTTTCAGAATTATGGATTATAAATGTACAACCATTTATTACTGAAGCTCTTTGATAAGGTTTGTTTTGGTGCGTCTTGGCGTGGGCGGCCTGGGTGAGGGTGTGGGCGGCCTGTGTGGCGGGTGTGGGCGGCCTGGGTGGTGGGGGTGTAGTGGCAGAGGTGCTGGACGTGAGGTTAATGCCTGGGGCTGAGAGAAGCCAGGGAAGGTCCCTCTACCCCCACCACCACCAACACTCTCCCTCACTTCAATACATCAATAACATCACTAATCAACGCCTTGCCTACAGGGCTCACCATAGCCCGTGCTACTTGCCCCGCTCCTGTGCCAGGTAAGTTACGGGCTCGCCATAGCCCGTGCTGCTTGGAACTTGTTCAGAGTAGCTGAATCTATAACAACAACAACAAAACAGCCTTCCCTAACCTAACGATGGAAGCAGAGGCTGAGGCGAGGCAGCGATGCATTGATCTCAGTGGTCATAGTGATCAACAGACACAAACTCCAGTGCAAATATCACAATATAAAATATAATTTGATTCCATTTACTGTCAAAGGCTGTCAAAGGCAGGGGGAAGAGCAAGCTTCACCAGGGTGACACCTTGACAGTGGAAACTGGAAGCTGTGAACAAATCCACAAGGGCCGTGACGGGGATTCAAACCTGCGTCCGGGAGCATCCCAGACGCTGCCGACTGAGCTACGACATGGTTAAAAGAGTTGAAACCGAAGTTCTGCTGAACTTCGGGTGTAATTTCTGTGTGTAATGATGGAAGCTGTGACACGAGGCTTCAGGCAATATAGCCGCTATAATCTATACAAGTCCCCGTAACCACTAAATATATCGAGTAATAGCAGGACTGGAGATCGGATTATCTTCGCGGCTAATGGACATTATGCTTAATATTAATAGGTTAAACGAGGGAGTTTACTGCCTCCTTAAGAGATTGTTAAGACTCTGCTCCCCTGGTACATATGTCTTGTTCTTCTGGGGATATTGTGAAGTGGTCAGCAACACATTTATATCCACTACGGGCTCACCATAGCCCGTGCTACTTGGAACTTCTTGTTCCAGGTAGCGAATCTTTAACAACAACAACAACCATTGTCCCACCTTGTTTGAGTCATCAAGATGAGGCAGAGGAGAATCACTAAGATTTTGCTTATCTTGGTACGGGAGTGTTCCCAGAGAGTAGTAGTTTTTTGAGATATATACAAGAGTTGTTACATGGTTGTAGAGCCACTAGTACGCGTAGGGTTTCGGGCAGGTCCCTGGAATACGATCCCCGCCGCGAAGAATCCTTGTTACAACCAAGTACACATTTTACTGGTGAGTTAAACAGAGGCTACAGTTAAGGATTTGCGCCCAGTAAATCCTCCCCGGCCAGGATACGAACCCATGACAAAGCGCTCGCGGAACGCCAGGCGAGTGTCTTACCACTGCACCACGGAGACTGGTTATTGCCCTTGGTCACTCCACGCGCCTAAATCGAGGGATAGGGGGGGCTATAGGTAGGATAGGGGATAGGGAGAATAAGGGTAGTTATTCCTATCCCTGTAGGGATAGGTAATCTAGATTGATAGGTTCCTATCTATCTATTATAATCTAGATAATAGATAGATAGATTCCTGTTACCTATCCCTGTAGGGATAGGTAACAGGAACGGTTGTGTCCCCCGCTCCTCCAGTAACATGGCGCTGGCTGGAGGACAGTGCCTAACTGATTAATTAAGATTAAGCCAACCAGGAGGTGGCACGTGCTTGAATAGCCCGTAAACCGCCTAACTCACACCGCCAGCCTAACATACACCACAGTCAGGTTAGGTGCTTGTCCGCGTCCCACCACATGTGGCAACGATACCAGGCGGGACCTGGTACAGCAGATACACATAGGCGGGACCAAAGAGCTAGAGCTCAACCCCCGCAAACACAATTAGGTGAGTATATGCAGGGAGCTCCGGTCCCACCAGCCGGCTCAGGGTGTCCACTGGTGTGTCTTACAACTTAAGCGACTTCGGTAGGCAAGGACGCTAGAGTTAAAGTAGCTTTGTGTGATGTTATTGTTCATGATGAATGAGAACACATAACACTCGAGACAGTGACTCACCTCACTGGAGTTTGAACAGAGCAAGGTTTGGGTAGTTCAAGTTCAAGTATGTTTATTGACACAAGAAAGAAATACATCTCAAAGGGATAGAGTAGCTTAAGCTATTTCTACCCCCCCCCCCCCCGCCCTCCCCTTTGGGTAGTTGATAGTTCCAGGGAGGTGTAGAGTTCGGGAAGTGGTAAGGCTTAGACGGAAGCAAAAGGGGGCAACAGGTAATGGTGGAAGGCATTAGAGAGTGGGGGTGACAGGTAGAGAGACATGAGGAAGGGTCCATTCTGTCCGCCTCTACTCCCTGCTGTCCACTGGCCAGTACTGCTTTGTTCCTGTGGCCACCGGGGAGGGGGGGGGGTCCCCATGACCCCCTGTGGTGGGGTTCTTGACCCCCTGAGGTGACGGGCCGCGCCTTGGGGCTCCTCTGACCCTAAAAGGAAGGAGCGGATCATATTTTATAATATTTTTAGTGTGTGTCAGTTTGGCATAAATTATAAAGGAATATAAATATCGCTTTATGTAATCGAGTGTATTAATTATCACATAAAAATACGAAATAAAGAACAAATAAGGACTCAACCACTTAGATTGGACGGTAGAGCGACGGTCTCACATCTTGCAGGTCGTCGTTCAATCCCCGATCGTCCAAACGACTGGGAACTGTGTTGACCAGACCACACACTAGAGGGTGAAGGGACGACGATGTTTCGGTCCGTCCTGGACCATTCTCAAGTCGATGGTGACAGACAATCGACAATGGACTTGAGAATGGTCCAGGACGGACCGAAACGTCGTCGTCCCTTCACCTTCTAGTGTGTGGTTTGGTCAACATACTTCAGCCCCGTTATTGTGACTCATCGCCTGCGACTGGGAACTATTTTTTTTTCTCCTACTTATCCCAAATCCTTATCCTCTTCCCTTTTAAGTCCTATATAGTCATAATGGCACTTTAGTTACCTTATGAGGGGCCTCATAGCCTGGTGGATAGCGCGCAGGACTCGTAATTCTGTGGCGCAGGTTCGATTCCCGCACGAGGCAGAAACAATGGGCAAAGTTTCTTTCACCCTGAATGCCCCTGTTACCTAGCAGTAAATAGGTACCTGGGTGTTAGTCAGCTGTCACGGGCTGCTTCCTGAGGGTGGAGGCCTGGTCGAGGACCGGGCTGCGGGGACACTAAAAGCCCCGAAATCATCTCAAGATAACCTCAAGATATGTCTCTACCAGATGTGGAGGCTAGAAAAATGGTATAAATAATAATTTAAAATATCCTGTCCTTAGGGAAGAGATCCGCTCAAGGGAATTGGGAACGACTACGTAATTAGTGCTATTATCTTCTCTCTATCCATAGTTAGGTTAGATTAAGGTTTCTTTAGGTTAAGGTTTGGTTAGGTTAGGTTTCATTACATTTAGTTACTTTAATATCGTGTGTTATCGATGATAATGTGAAATATGGTATTCGAAAACTATTTCAGTGTGCCCTACAATTCCCTTTACAAAAAACTCAATTCTTCAAAGAAAACATTTCAGCATACACTTTTTATATTTTAAACATCGATTTATAATACAATAATGTTACAATTTGAGAATAATCTCTGTTCATGACAAAGGTTCATTTGTCAGTTTACATGTAGACTATTACTGGAGCGGTAATATGCTTTCAGACTATCACAAATATATAGATAACTATCCAGGTGGCTTGACGGGTTATCTTGAGATCTTGAGGTTATCTTGAGATGATTTCGGGGCTTTAGTGTCCCCGCGGCCCGGTCCTCGACTAGGCCTCCACCCCCAGGAAGCAGCCCGTGACAGCTGACTAACTCCCAGGTACCTATTTTACTGCTAGGTAACAAGGGGCATAGGGTGAAAGAAACTCTGCCCATTGTTTCTCGCCGGCGCCTGGGATCGAACCCAGGACCACAGGATCACAAGTGGGTGGGTGTGGTTTCTCATGGGAATGGTTTTGCTGTGAGGACGGGTTGTTATTAAGACGTCCCGCGTGCGATCTCCCTACTTACGGGCTATTCATGCCCGTGCTACCTTTTGGGTGGCTTAATCTTCATCAATCAATCAGTCGATGTTGACCAGACCACACACTAGAAATTGAAGGGACGACGACGTTTCGGTCCGTCCTGGACCATTCTCAATCGACTTGAGAATGGTCCAGGACGGACCGAAACGTCGTCGTCCCTTCAATTTCTAGTGTGTGGTCTGGTCAACATACTTCAGCCACGTTATTGTGACTCATCGCCTGCAATCAGTCGATCTCCCTAAACACACAGTCTCAGGGGTAACTTGGGTAATTGTTATTGTGTAATAAGACACGGATGATGAAGTTGGGAGTGATGACTATGGGGCCGCACGACCGGGGCCGCGTGTGTTGATCAGGTGGAGGGTCAACTCTGTGTGTGGAATTAATCACAACTTGCTTAATTGAATGACAATAACTCGACCGCTTTTGTGGACCACAGTGTACTCATCTAGTTGTGCTTGCGGGGGTTGAGCTCTGGCTCTTTGGTCCCGCTTCTCAACCGTCAATCAACTGGTGTACAGGTTCCTGAGCCTATTGGGCTCTATCATATCTACACTTGAAACTATGTATGGAGTCAGCCTCTACCACATCACTGCCTGTGTGTGTGTGTGTACTCACCGAATTGTGCTTGCGGGGGTTGAGCTCTGGCTCTTTGGTCCCGCTTCTCAGCTGTCAATCAATAAGTGTACAAGTTCCTGAGCCTATTGGGCTCTATCATATCTACACTTGAAACTGTGTATGGAGTCAGCCTCCACCACATCACTGCCTAATACATTCCATTTGTCAACCACTCTGACACTAAAAAAGTTCTTTCTAATATCTCTGTGGCTCATTTGTGTTCACATGTTCATGTGTGTGATGGTTAGGTTAGGTTAGGTTAGATTAGGTTAGGTTAGGTTAGGTTAGGTTAGGTTAGGTTAGTTTAGGTTAGTTTAGGTTAGGTTGGGTTAGGTTAGTTTAGGTTAGGTTAGGTTAGGTTAGGTTAGGTTAGTTTAGGTTAGGTTAGGTTGGGTTAGGTTAGTTTAGGTTAGGTTGGTTAGGTTAGGTTAGGTTAGGTTAGGTTACCTATATGACGTGTGCTCTGGGGCAGTTTTTTTTCTACCACAGACGTGGCCACACATTTACAATGCTAACCAGCATATATACATTTTCTTCTGTGCTCTGGGGCAGTGGTAGCACGCTCACCCCGGGCCTCCTGAACAATTTCGGCCGGGTTCGAGTGCAGAGAGGATCGACTGGGTACCGCTCCTTAAGTTTTAGCTCCGGTTCATCCAGTAGTAATTAAGGACCTGGTTGTAAAACAATTGACGGATTGTGTTCCACGGGAAGTTAATAGAGTAATGTGATGAGTTTTGAGAATGAGAAGTTCTTCTGTACCCTTGCTAGGTTATCTTGAGGTTATCTTGATATGATTTCGGGGCTTTAGTGTCCCCGCGGCCCGGTCCTCGACCAGGCCTCCACCCCCAGGAAGCAGCCCCGTGACAGTTGACTAACACCCAGGTACCTAGTTTACTGCTAGGTAACAGGGGCATAGGGTGAAAGGAACTCTGCCCATTGTTTCTCGCCGGCGCCTGGGATCGAACCCGGGACCACAGGATCACAAGTCCAGCGTGCTGTCCGCTCGGCCGACCGGCTCCCTGTCAACCACTGATGAGGTTAAAGTGACGATATACACTGTATCACACTGTGTATACATGTGTATACAGAACATACAACTGTGTATCTGTATTTTGGGTAGGATAGAGTGGGTTGGGTTTACTTAAAGAGTAGTTGTTGTTTAATTAAGATTCGCTCCTTGGAACGAAAAGTTCCAAGTAGCACGGGCTATGGCGAGCCCGTAGTGGACTTTTTTCTTTTATTAAAGAGTGGTGATGGCGTACTGTAAGGTTGGAAAAATATTTTCAGGTCTTAGACCCTACTCGCTTCCTCTCACCTTGAAGACCAGGTGATCTTATGGACCAGGGGATCTTATGGACCAGGGGATCCTTACCTTGAGGTTACCTTGAGGTGCTTCCGGGGCTTAGCGTCCCCGCGGCCCGGTCGTCGACCAGGCCTCCTGGTTGCCGGACTGATCAACCAGGCTGTTGGACGCGGCTGCTCGCAGCCTGACGTATGAGTCACAGCCTGGTTGATCAGGTAACCCAGATCAGATCTGGTCACACATTTGTACAGACATAGTGTTTGTATGTTATATATATAAACACATATATATATGTGTTTATATATATATATATATATATATATATATATATATATATATATATATATATATATATATATATATATATATATATATGATAAAATTCCATTTTTATTATACGGTATAAGAAATATATAGATATATATTTCCTGGCTGGGCTAAGAAATATTAATATATGTAAACTTTGTGGACTGCTTTGACCCCCCCCCCCTGGCAAGCGCGGTCAAGCCTTGACAACAACTTACACACTCCATGCGTACTCTAAAGTCACTCTCTGGCGCTGCCTTGACCCCTGGAAACCGCGGTCAAGCCTTGACAACAACTTACACACTCCATGCGTACTCTAAAGTCACACTCTGGCGCTGCCTTGACCCCTGGAAACCGCGGTCAAGCCTTGACAACAACTTACACACTCCATGCGTACTCTAAAGTCACTCTCTGGCGCTGCCTTGACCCCTGGAAACCGCGGTCAAGCCTTGACAACAACTGACACTCTTGACGAACACTGAGACGAGAAACTGCTATATTTACGCCCCCAAGATTCTCCTTATCACCAGTCCTCAACATTTCCAAATTTAGAACACATGGGATTGGCCACGACCCAAGTTTTGTTGCTTAGCGACACATCTGAGATGTTGCCATGTGTGGAGTCATATGTGGGGTCAGCACGGCTATGTTCCCCTCTGGTGTATATACATATATGGGGCCTAGACCCTAATTTAGGGTCTAGGTCTTAGGGTCTTTAGTTTGAAGCTCTCTTCAGCAATGACGGAGACAGGGGAGGAGTTAGTTTTTCTTTTAGATTCAGCTACTAGGAACAAAAAGTTCCAAGTAGCACGGGCTATGGTGAGCCCGTAGAAAAGGGGGGGGGGGGTAGTTTAGCTCGTTATGCACTCCCTACTCATCTTCTGGGCGGTAGGGAAAGGAACTATCAGGAGACAGCGGCATGTCATTAAGACTATATAGCACTTGGAAGGGATCAGGATAAGCATTTGGGATGGGACGGGGGGAGGAATGGTGCCCAACCACTTGGACGGTTGGGGATTGAGCGGCGACCTGCATGAAGTTAGACCGTCGCTCTACCGTCCAGCCCAAGTGGTTGGACCCTGTAGACGTTACTGGATAAGGTTACAGAGGCACATAATGGGTTCAGGGAGTTGATAATGGTCCGGTATTCATAAGTGATTCATTCTGAGTTTCGGAGAAGGAACTCTGTAATCATACCATAGAATTAATCCTATGAAGTATAATCATGATAGTGGTTAATAGTTGGATGAGGAGTGTTTGATAAGTAATGCCTCCGCTATTTCTAATCTTCTATTGTCATCGTGTCTCGATTATTTCAGTGTTATTGATTAGGATACACCGGGTGATGATCTGGTTGTGTGTAGAATGGTGGTGATCCTGGATAGAGCCTTTGAAATTGAAATTGAAATTGAAATAAGTTTATTGAGGTAAAATACACACAAAGGGATGAGGTAGCTCAAGCTCTTCTCACCCCGTTCAGTACATCGTGTTAATACATACATAGACACACATCACAAACAATAAACATATTACCAAACATTGTGAGAGATAAACATATACATTTCCTCCTTTACACAAGTAAGATAGAGCCTTAGTAAATGACTCCACTAACTTGAGAACAATGTGAGAGAAAGGTGGAAGCCTTGCCTACCTTCTGGGTGCTTATGGTCTGCAGGATTGAGAGGTCAAGTGTCTCAGAATCTTGAAGATGAAGATGAAGATTAAGCCACCCAAAAGGTGGCACGGGCACGAATAGCCCGTAAGTGGTGGCCCTTTTGAGCCATTACCAGTATCAATAGATGATACTGGAGATCTGTGAAGGTGCGACTGCACCCTGCGTGACGGGAGATGTCTCCCGTGTCAGAATCTTGAAACTTCTCTCCTTATATCGCTTCCCCCCCCCCCCGGGCTCATGCCTCGGCTCTGCAGGACAACAGAGAGGGTAGAGGGCCAAGTCTAGGAGTAAGGAAATGGCGTTAAGGGACGAGTGAGAGAAGGGGAGGGAAGCAACAAGTGTTGCCCAAAAGGCTCAACAAACTGTGTGTGGAATGTCATTACATCAGCGACATGGACGTGCTCTCAGCACCAACAATAAGAACACTACCACCCAGTGAGTGATTGGCAACCTTTCTTACACTGCTGGGTCCGCTCTCGGTCTATAATGCCTTAAGGGCTGTCCGCTCCGGCCGAGCGGACAGCACGCTGGACTTGTATTCCTGTGGTCCCGGGTTCCATCCCGGACGCCGGCGAGAAACAATGGGCAGAGTTTCTTTCACCCTATGCCCCTGTTACCTAGCAGTAAAATAGGTACCTGGGTGTTAGTCAGCTGTCACGGGCTGCTTCCTTGGGGGTGGAAGCCTGGTCGAGGACCGGGCCGCGGGGACACTAAAACCCGAAATCATCTCAAGATAACCCTCATATAGATTTAATCACAGCACATCTTAAAAAATCAATCAACACATACAGAGAAGACACCGGAACTTGGCTACATGTTCAATTTGAACTTTTAAGTGCTTTTGGCTGGATGTTATACAGCGTCTATATTTGGAGAGGAGCTTTGGGTAGGAATGTGGCCGCCAGCCGGCCCCTGACGCCTCACCGCGCCGCGCCAAGATCTACTGACTGTATCTACTATGAAACTGTATGTAAATATACGACGGGAGATATCTCCCGTCACGCAGGGTGCAGTCGCACCTCCACAGATCTCCAGTATCAGCTCTTGATACTGTTAATGGCTCAAAAGGGCCACCACTTACGGGCTATTCATGCCCGTGCCACCTTTTGGGTGGCTCAATCTTCATCAATCAATCAATCGTCAATCAGTCAGTCCACGGGAGACATCTCCCGTCACGCAGGGTAGAGTCGCACCTCCACAGATCTCCAGTATCAACTCCTGATACTGGTAATGGCTCAAATGGGCCACCACTTACGGGCTATTCATGCCCGTGCCACCTCTTGGGTGGCTTAATCTTTATCAATCAATCAATCGTCAATCAGTCAGTCCACGGGAGACATCTCCCGTCACGCAGGGTACAGTCGCACCTCCACAGATCTCCAGTATCAGCTCTTGATACTGGTAATGGCTCAAAAGGGCCACTACTTACGGGCTATTCATGCCCGTGCCACCTTTTGGGTGGCTCAATCTTCATCAATCATCATGTAAATATATGACTATGAAAGGTAGATCTACCACCTTTAATATAGTTTCTGTGTAGAGGCAAGGCTATTATCAAGGGGAAAGCGCCAAGCCATTATGACTATATAGCACTGGGAAGAGGTCAGGATTTGGGATGGGACGGGGGGAAGGAATGGTGCCCAAGCACTTGTGGACGGTCGGGGATTGAACGCCGACCTGCATGAAGCGAGACCCTCGATCTACCATACAGCACATTCCGTTTAGAGTGGACATGCATTCTTTTTGTTTATAAATTTTATATTATCAATGCATTTGTCCCAGTCAAGACGAAACGTTTGAGAACTTTTCCTTGTGCGTCTGTTCACCAAGCACTTAAGAAGTACCTGGAGTTGGGCAAGTGTTGTGGGATACATCGCGGGAAAGGTCAGTTGTTGATATAAGCTTAACAGGCTTACTATCCCTGACAAATATGAACTATTATTATAGCGTAGTTAGCGCTAAGTTTACCAGAAAACGGGTTCATATGACCTCATAGAAAATGGTACCAATATATTTGAAGGCAGACTTGCATATTTTACCATGAACTCTCATCCGGATAAAAACCAACTGAGAAAATTTTTAATATAAAGTTTTCACATCATTGTTATTCTTGGTAAAGGTTGACAGTTTACATTTGATAAATTATCAGCTGAAAAGGTGAACGTTTCGCCAGGAACAATTGTATAAAAAAACGTTTCTTGGGGAATAGACTCAAAAAAACGTTTCTTGGGGAATAGACTCAAAAAACGTTTCTTGGGGAATAGACTCAAAAAACGTTTCTTGGGGAATAGACTCAAAAAACGTTTCTTGGGGAATAGACAAAAAACGTTTCTTGGGACTCACTCAGTGCTTGAGGTCACTGTTGTGTTGCTACATGTGACGAGTCACTGACGATGACGGACACTGTCATGACCTGAGGCTGTCACCGTTACGGTGCGTTGGTTGGTACTGTGCAGTGTACATCGTGGGGGGAATGTATCTATCTTGAGAGGTTATCTTGAGATGATTTCGGGGCTTTTAGTGTCCCCGCGGCCCGGTCCTCGACCAGGCCTCCACCCCCAGGAAGCAGCCCGTGACAGCTGACTAACACCCAGGTACCTATTTTACTGCTAGGTAACAGGGGCATAGAGTGAAAGAAACTCTGCCCATTGTTTCTCGCCGGCGCCTGGGATCGAACCCAGGACCACAGGATCACAGGTCCAGCGTGCTGTCCGCTCGGCCGACCGGCTCCCTAGCCGATCTATGTTATAGAAATAGACACAATCTATTTCTATAACATAGAATGTCTATTTGTTGGTCGGTTTATAGTAGGGAGGCCAGACTCTATTGGGAGATTCATGGGAGTTGTCGTCCTCTATCCCAGAATGACCTCGGAATCCCAGGTAATCCCAGGCTGGGATTACACGCGACTCTGCTTGTATTGCTGCTTTGTTCTTGGTGGTCAGTTGAGTCTGCTGCCTTGTTCTTGGCGGTCAGTTGAGTCTGCTGCCTTGTTCTTGGCGGTCAGTTGAGTCTGCTGCCTTGTTCTTGGTGGTCAGTTGAGTCTGCTGCCTTGTTCTTGGCGGTCACCTGTGTCTGCTGCCTTGTTCTTGGTGGTCAGTTGAGTCTGCTGCCTTGTTCTTGGTGGTCAGTTGAGTCTGCTGCCTTGTTCTTGGTGGTCAGTTGAGTCTGCTGCCTTGTTCTTGGTGGTCAGTTGAGTCTGCTGCCTTGTTCTTGGTGGTCAGTTGAGTCTGCTGCCTTGTTCTTGGTGGTCAGTTGAGTCTGCTGCCTTGTTCTTGGTGGTCAGTTGAGTCTGCTGCCTTGTTCTTGGTGGTCAGTTGAGTCTGCTGCCTTGTTCTTGGTGGTCAGTTGAGTCTGCTGCCTTGTTCTTGGTGGTCAGTTGAGTCTGCTGCCTTGTTCTTGGTGGTCAGTTGAGTCTGCTGCCTTGTTCTTGGTGGTCAGTTGAGTCTGCTGCCTTGTTCTTGGTGGTCAGTTGAGTCTGCTGCCTTGTTCTTGGTGGTCAGTTGAGTCTGCTGCCTTGTTCTTGGTGGTCAGTTGAGTCTGCTGCCTTGTTCTTGGTGGTCAGTTGAGTCTGCTGCCTTGTTCTTGGTGGTCAGTTGAGTCTGCTGCCTTGTTCTTGGTGGTCAGTTGAGTCTGCTGCCTTGTTCTTGGTGGTCAGTTGAGTCTGCTGCCTTGTTCTTGGTGGTCAGTTGAGTCTGCTGCCTTGTTCTTGGTGGTCAGTTGAGTCTGCTGCCTTGTTCTTGGTGGTCAGTTGAGTCTGCTGCCTTGTTCTTGGTGGTCAGTTGAGTCTGCTGCCTTGTTCTTGCTGTTCTTACGTTTGAATTCATGGTCGTATCTGGACTTGAAAGTTGTGGATGGAGGTGGCTTGTGCAACTTCCTCTTTCTGCGCGTTCCATTTCTGGTCGATGGCCATCAGCAGACATGCAATCGTGTCCTTCTATTCGTGTATCTATTTCTAATCGTGTCCCCTCTATTTCTATTCTCCGGTATTACGGTGGCTAGTTCCCTTAACCTTTCCTCGTAGCTCAGTCCTCTTAACTCTGGCACCAGTCTTGTTGGAAGAGTTTGACTTTTCAAGTTTGTTTCTTTGCTCCACGCGTTGCAGGTTCCAGGCCGGTGCTGCATACTTCATTATTGGGCTAACAAAGGCTGTGTTGATTGTGTTATTCTGTGTTACACCCTCTGTGTTGCTCCTTGTGTTACTGGCTGTTCCTGGTAATGTGGGTGTTCTCTCCCTATCTTGCCTCTCACTCCTCACTCTCTCTCTCCCTCTCTCCTCACTTCTCTCCCTCCCTCTCTCCTCACTTCTCTCTCACTTATCACCACTATTGTCATCACGTTCTGCTCCCTCTGCACTGCTCTGTGCCTCTTTCACCTTTATATCCTTCGCTTCTCCCTTTGTCATTCATCCTCTCTCCCTCTCTCCCTTCCTCTGACCGTCTCTCCCTCGCTCCTCCCTCTCTCCCTCTATCCCAGGTCTGCTGCATCGTTCTGCTGTTTAGCTGCGTATTGAGAAACTGTGATTCATTCTCCGCTTCTCTCCCATACCCTGTAAGCTGTCCAGGAGGCATGTCTCTCAGACAGGTTAAGCATCGTTGGGTCTGGTGAGTAAATAGATGGGGGAGACGAAGCTAAGTGAGTGGGTCCATACCCAGAGGTGAGGTTCTTGGCCTGACCCACATTTGTGGTGAGCGCCGTGAGCGCCAGACTTAACAGATTGTGCACTGTGCCGGATCTTCTCCTCTGCGCCACCCACCCTCTCTCTCTCTCTCTCATATGCACCTCCCACACACCAGGGCATCCTCTGCACCCTCTCTCAGGTTCACCTACACCCAGGTACACCCAGGTACACTCAGGTACACCCAGGTAGACTCAGGTACACCCAGGCACACCCAGGTACACTCAGGTACACCCAGGTACACTCAGGTACACCCAGGAACACCCAGATACACTCAGGTACACCCAGGTACACTCAGGTACACCCAGGAACACCCAGATACACCCAGGTACACTCAGGTACACACAGATACACTCAGGTACACCCAGCTACACCTAGCTACACTCAGGTACACCCAGGTACACTCGGGTACACCCAGGTACACACAGGTACACCCAGATACACACAGGTACACCCAGGTACACTCAGGTACACTCAGGTACACCCAGATACACACAGGTACACCCAGGTACACTCAGGTACACTCAGGTACACACAGGTACACCCAGGTACACTCAGGTACACACAGATACACTCAGGTACACCCAGCTACACCTAGCTACACTCAGGTACACCCAGGTACACTCGGGTACACCCAGATACACACAGGTACACCCAGGTACACACAGGTACACCCAGATACACACAGGTACACCCAGGTACACTCAGGTACACACAGATACACTCAGGTACACCCAGCTACACCTAGCTACACTCAGGTACACCCAGGTACACCCAGGTACACACAGGTACACCCAGATACACACAGGTACACCCAGGTACACTCAGGTACACTCAGGTACACCCAGATACACACAGGTACACCCAGGTACACTCATAGCCCCGTCACTGATACAGACCAAATTCATCTCTCAATCTGACATACCTTAAAAAAAATACAACTTAAGTATCGCGCCAGCTAATAAACGTCAGTATCCCGACGGTTTTATCTGTCACCAATACGTCATATTCTGAACGGTCTGCTCACAGTACCGTGCGCGTACCACGGTGCTCCCTGCACGGTACCTCCGTACCACACTCGTTCCTACGGTACAAATACGGTACCGTAGGAACCGTATTTGTACCGTAGGAACAGAGACAACAGGTATAGTCTCTGTTGGCTAGCATAAAGTGGGCTCCGCCAAGAGGCCCTCGTCCTGGATTCACCCGAGCTGTTGCCCAACGAAGCCTGTGCATCTTTTGTCAATCATGGCGGCGTTGTGTGAAGTTATTAATCCATTTAGGAGGTTGGAAACGTCTCAACTCAAGGTTGTTGTTGTGGTTATAGACAAGCTTGTGGTGTATCGGTGTCTTGAACTGTTTAGTGACTGTTAACATAGCTGCCTTGATGGTGTGTACTGGGATTGTGTACTGGGGGTGTGTACTGGGACTGTGTCCTGGGACTGTGTCCTGGGACTGTGTACTGGGACTGTGTACTGGGACTATGTACTGGGACTGTGTACTGGGACTATGCCGCAGAATAAATCTTAAGTTTGACACACACGAACGCTGCCAATTACCTCTCCGCCCACACTAACCCCCGCCCCCCCCCCCCCACTCCACCCCTCCCACGGCCGCCCCCCCCACCCCCCCCCCCACCCCCCACCACCCCACCCCCCACCCCCCCACACCCCACCCCCCACCCCCCCCACACCCCACCCCCCCCACACCCCCCCCACCCCCACCCCCCCCACACACCCCCACACCCCCCCACACCCCCCCCCACCCCCCCCCCCACCCCCCCCCCCCACACCCCCCCCCACACCCCCCCCACACCCCCCCACACCCCCCCACACCCCCCCACACCCCCCACACCCCCCCCACACCCCCCCACACCCCCCCACACCCCCCACACCCCCCACACCCCCCCCACACCCACGCCCCCCCACATTAAGCCTGTTGACCTACGCTCCGACAGTTCCCCCACCACGGTCAATACTGCCCCTGCCACGGTGGTATATTCCTGCAGGATAGAGTAGGGGGTGCACACTGCTCCCCCCTCTCCCATTTCTCTCCCCCCTCTCCTAGGAGGAAGGGGAGGGGCACCTTCCCCCACCTCCCTCCAACACCCTCACTGCCTTGTGAGGGGGGAGGGGGGGTCACGGGTCCTCCTTAAATGGGGTAATTATCGAGGCGTCGCAGAAGGAATGACTGACAGCCAGTTAAGAGGTGGAGGGTCTTCAAGGGGGGGGGATGTCAGATGTCAGGTGTTAGGTGATTGGCAGGTGTTGAAGGGAACTATCAGGGGAAAGGGCCAAGCCATTACGGCTATATAGCTCTGGGAAGGGGTCAGGATAAGGATTTGGGATGGGACGGAGGGAAAGGAATGGTGCCTAATCACTTGTGGATGGTCGGGGATTGAACGCCCACCTGCATGAAGCGAGACCGTCTTTCTTGAGAACTTTTCCGCCCGGTACACATCTGTGCTACCGACCTATACACACCTGTTCTACAAACCTATACACACCTGTGCTACCGACCTATACACACCTGTTCTACCAACCTATACACACCTGTGCTACCGACCTATACACACCTGTGCTACAAACCTATACACACCTGTGCTACAAACCTATACACACCTGTGCTACAAACCTATACACACCTGTGCTACAAACCTATACACACCTGTGCTACAAACCTATACACACCTGGGCTACCAACCTATACACACCTGTGCTACAAACCTATACACACCTGTCCATGCAAATATTTTCTAATGTTATATTCCATAAAGATATTAATAATTATATGTTTTGAAGTCTCGCTAAAATAATTAATTTTAGAATTAAAACAAAAAATTCCCCATTTTTTATGATTTATTATTAGCAGAGTTAATATTTTGATGAGTATTTATTTTATTGTGTGTGTGTGTGTGTGTGTGTGTGTGTGTGTGTGTGTGTGTGTGTGTGTGTGTGTGTGTGTGTGTGTGTGTGTGTAGTGTGGTGTGTGTGTGTGTGTGTGTGTGTGTGTGTGTGTGTGTGTGTGTGTGTGTGTGTGTGTGTGTGTGTGTGTGTGTAGTGTGGTGTGTGTGTGTGTGTGTGTGTGTGTGTGTGTGTGTGTGTGTGTGTGTGTGTGTGTGTGTGTTTGTGTGTGTGTGAGTGTGTGTGTGTGTGTGTGTGTGTGTGTGTGTGTGTGTGTGTGTGTGTTTGTGTGTGTGTGAGTGTGTGTGTGTGTGTGTGTGTGTGTGTGTGTGTGTGTGTGTGTGTGTGTGTGTTTGTGTGTGTGTGAGTGTGTGTGTGTGTGTGTGTGTGTGTGTGTGTGTGTGTGTGTGTGTGTGTGTGTGTGAGTGTGTGTGTGTGAGTGTGTGTGTGTGTGTGTGTGTGTGTGTGTGTGTGTGTGTGTGTGTGTGGTGTGTGTGTAGTGTGGTGTGTGTGTGTGTGTGTGTGTGTGTGTGTGTGTGTGTGTGTGTGTAGTGTGGTGTGTGTGTGTGTGTACTCACCTAGTTGTACTCACCTAGTTGTGTTTGCGGGGGTTGAGCTCTGGCTCTTTGGTCCCGCCTCTCAACCGTCAATCAACAGGTGTACAGATTCCTGAGCCTATCGGGCTCTGTCATATCTACACTTGAAACTGTGTATGGAGTTAGCCTCCACCACATCACTTCCTAATGCATTCCATTTGTCAACCACTCTGACACTAAAAAAGTTCTTTCTAATATCTCTGTGGCTCATTTGGGCACTCAGTTTCCACCTGTGTCCCCTAGTACGTGTGCCCCTTGTGTTAAATAGACTGTCTTTATCTACCCTATCAATCCCCTTCAGAATCTTGAATGTGGTGATCATGTCCCCCCTAACTCTTCTGTCTTCCAGCGAAGTGAGGTTTAATTCCCGTAGTCTCTCCTCGTAGCTCATACCTCTCAGCTCGGGTACTAGTCTGGTGGCAAACCTTTGAACCTTTTCCAGTTTAGTCTTATCCTTGACTAGATATGGACTCCATGCTGGGGCTGCATACTCCAGGATTGGCCTGACATATATGGTATACAAAGTTCTGAATGATTCTTTACACAAAGATTCTTTACATTCTTTGTGTGTGTGTGTGTGTGTGTGTGTGTGTGTGTGTGTGTGTGTGTGTAGTGTGGTGTGTGTGTGTGTGTGTGTGTGTGTGTGTGTGTGTGTGTGTGTGTGTGTGGTGTGTGTGTAGTGTGGTGTGTGTGTGTGTGTGTGTGTGTGTGTGTGTGTGTGTGTGTGTAGTGTGGTGTGTGTGTGTGTGTGTGTGTGTGTGTGTGTGTGTGTGTGTGTGTGTGTGTGTGTAGTGTGGTGTGTGTGTGTGTGTGTGTGTGTGTGTGTGTGTGTGTGTGTGTGTGTGTGTGTGTGTAGTGTGGTGTGTGTGTGTGTGTGTGTGTGTGTGTGTGTGTGTGTGTGTGTGTGTGTGTGTGTGTGTGGTGTGTGTGTGTGTGTGTAGTGTGGTGTGTGTGTGTGTGTGTGTGTGTGTGTGTGTGTGTGTGTGTGTGTGTGTGTGTGTGTGTGTGTGTGTGTGTGGTGTGTGTGTGTGTGTAGTGTGGTGTGTGTGTGTGTGTGTGTGTGTGTGTGTGTGTGTGTGGTGTGTGTGTGTGTGTAGTGTGGTGTGTGTGTGTGTGTGTGTGTGTGTGTGTGTGTGTGTGTGTGTGTGTGTGTGTGTGTGTGTGTGTGTGTGTGTGTAGTGTGTGTTGTGTGGTGTGTGTGTGTGTGTGTGTGTGTGTGTGTGTGTGTGTGTGTGTGTGTTGTGTGGTGTGTGTGTGTGTGTGTGTGTGTACTCACCTATATGTACTCACCTATATGTGCTTGCAGGATCGAGCATTGACTCTTGGATCCCGCCTTTCTAGCTATCGGTTGTTTACAGCAATGACTCCTGTCCCATTTCCCTATCATACCTAGTTTTAAAAGTATGAATAGTATTTGCTTCCACAACCTGTTCCCCAAGTGCATTCCATTTTTCTACTACTCTCACGCTAAAAGAAAACTTCCTAACATCTCTGTGACTCATCTGAGTTTCCAGTTTCCACCCATGTCCCCTCGTTCTGTTATTATTACGTGTGAACATTTGATCTATTTCCACTTTGTCAATTCCCCTGAGTATTTTATATGTCCCTATCATATCTCCTCTCTCCCTTCTTTTCTCTAGTGTCGTAAGGTTCAGTTCCTTCAGCCGCTCTTCATATCCCATCCCTCGTAGCTCTGGGACAAGCCTCGTCGCAAACCTCTGAACCTTCTCCAGTTTCTTTATGTGTTTCTTCAGGTGGGGGCTCCATGATGGCGCGGCATACTCTAAGACGGGTCTCACGTAGGCAGTGTAAAGCGCCCTAAAAGCTTCCTCATTTAGGTTTCTGAATGAAGTTCTAATTTTCGCCAGTGTAGAGTACGCTGCTGTCGTTATCCTATTTATATGTATATGTACACACACACACACACACACACACACACACACACCACACTACACACACACACACACCACACACACACACACACACACACACACACACACACACACACACACACACACACACACACACACCACACTACACACACACACACACACACCTGTGTGTGTGTGTAGTGTGTTGTGTGGTGTGTGTGTGTGTGTGTGTGTGTGTGTGTGTGTGTGTGTGTGTGTGTGTGTGTGTGTGTGTGTGTGTGTGTAGTGTGGTGTGTGTGTGTGTGTGTGTGTGTGTGTGTGTGTGTGTGTGTGTGTGTGTGTGTGTGTGTGTGTGGTGTGTGTGTGTGTGTAGTGTGGTGTGTGTGTGTGTGTGTGTGTGTGTGTGTGTGTGTGTGTGTGTGTGTGTGTGTGTGTGGTGTGTGTGTGTGTGTAGTGTGGTGTGTGTGTGTGTGTGTGTGTGTGTGTGTGTGTGTGTGGTGTGTGTGTGTGTGTAGTGTGGTGTGTGTGTGTGTGTGTGTGTGTGTGTGTGTAGTGTGTGGTGTGTGTGTGTGTGTGTGTGTGTGTGTGTGTGTGTGTGTGTGTGTGTGTGTGTGTGTAGTGTGTTGTGTGGTGTGTGTGTGTGTGTGTGTGTGTGTGTGTGTGTGTGTGTGTGTGTGTGTGTGTGTGTGTGGTGTGTGTGTGTGTGTAGTGTGGTGTGTGTGTGTGTGTGTGTGTGTGTGTGTGTGTGTGTGTGTGTGTGTGTGTGTGTGGTGTGTGTGTGTGTGTAGTGTGGTGTGTGTGTGTGTGTGTGTGTGTGTGTGTGTGTGTGTGTGGTGTGTGTGTGTGTGTAGTGTGGTGTGTGTGTGTGTGTGTGTGTGTGTAGTGTGTGTTGTGTGGTGTGTGTGTGTGTGTGTGTGTGTGTGTGTGTGTGTGTGTGTGTGTGTGTGTGTGTGGTGTGTGTGTGTGTGTGTGTGTGTGTGTAGTGTGGTGTGTGTGTGTGTGTGTGTGTGTGTGTGTGTGTGTGTGTGGTGTGTGTGTGTGTGTAGTGTGGTGTGTGTGTGTGTGTGTGTGTGTGTGTGTGTGTGTGTGTGTGTGTGTGTGTGTGTGTGGTGTGTGTGTGTGTGTAGTGTGGTGTGTGTGTGTGTGTGTGTGTGTGTGTGTGTGTGGTGTGTGTGTGTGTGTAGTGTGGTGTGTGTGTGTGTGTGTAGTGTGGTGTGTGTGTGTGTGTGTGTGTGTGTGTGTGTGTGTGTGTGTGGTGTGTGTGTGTGTGTAGTGTGGTGTGTGTGTGTGTGTGTGTGTGTGTGTGTGTGTGTGTGTGTGTGTGTGTGTGTGTGTGTGTGTGTAGTGTGTGTTGTGTGGTGTGTGTGTGTGTGTGTGTGTGTGTGTGTGTGTGTGTGTGTGTGTGTGTGTGTGTGGTGTGTGTGTGTGTGTAGTGTGGTGTGTGTGTGTGTGTGTGTGTGTGTGTGTGTGTGTGTGTGTGTGTGTAGTGTGGTGTGTGTGTGTGTGTGTGTGTGTGTGTGTGTGTGGTGTGTGTGTGTGTGTAGTGTGGTGTGTGTGTGTGTGTGTGTGTGTGTGTGTGTGTGTGTGTGTGTGTGTGTGTGTGTGTGTGTGTGTAGTGTGTGTTGTGTGGTGTGTGTGTGTGTGTGTGTGTGTGTGTGTGTGTGTGTGTGTGTGTGTGTGTGTGTGTGTGTGTGTGTGTGTGTGTGTAGTGTGTGTTGTGTGGTGTGTGTGTGTGTGTGTGTGTGTGTGTGTGTGTGTGTGTTGTGTGGTGTGTGTGTGTGTGTGTGTGTGTGTGTGTGTGTGTGTGTGTGTGTGTGTGTGTGTGTGTGTGTGTGTGTGTGTGTGTGTACTCACCTAGTTGTGTTTGCGGGGGTTGAGCTCTGGCTCTTTGGTCCCGCCTCTCAACCGTCAATCAACCGGTGTACAGATTCCTGAGCCTATCGGGCTCTATCATATCTACACTTGAAACTGTGTATGGAGTCAGCCTCCACCACATCACTTCCTAATGCATTCCATTTGTCAACC